>NC_091079.1:50720454-51023484 GCF_032405125.1 Capricornis sumatraensis
GTTATGGTCAATTTCAGTAAGTAACTTTCTAACATTAAATCATCCCTCTATTTCTGGGATAAGCCCACTAGGTTATGATATACACTGATATTATGTTGGCTGGATTTAGGTTGGTAATATTTACATCTGTATTTTTGAGTGAGATAGACATAGTTTTGGAATCAGAGTTATTACTCTATTATTTGGGGAGCAAACCATCTAGGCCTACAGCAGAAAGGAATTAAATACAAAATAAAGATATAGAAGGGAAGATGTATCTTTAATTTGTTTCATTGGTTTCTGCTCTTTATTCTTTCTTTCTTTCATTGACTTTTTCTAATTTCTTAAGAGTTGAAAGCTTAGCTCATTAACTTGGGCATCTTTATTCTTTTTCTAATATATTTATTTAAAATTATAAATTCCTCTTCAGCAGTACATTAGCTACATTTTATATGTTTTGGTATATAATAGTTTTGCTTCCATTCAGTTGTAAATATTGAAAAATTTCCTTGATTTCTTTAAATTATGAGTTATTTGTAAATGTCTGTAATTTTAAATCATGTAAATTAACCATCTTTTTTATGTGAGCTTTTTTAAAGTCATATTTTTATAAATAATTTCTAACAATTGCATTGTAGCCAGAGGAAATGATCTATGTGATCTTTGGTATCTCTTGACCTTGCTTTCGGCCTAGTATTTAGTCAATTTTTGCAAATGTTTCAATGGTGCTTGAAAACAATATGCATTCTCTAGTCACTGGGTGTGTGTTCTATATGTGTTTATTAGATTACACCTATTAATTACACTGTTTTTGTCAGCTATATTCTTACTAAAATTTTTGCCTGTCTGCTGTCTTAATTGCTGAATTGTGCTTAAAAACTCAATTATTTTATTTTTTAGATTAATTTTTATCAGAGTATACAATACTATATTAGGCTCTAGTGTACAGCAAAATGGATCAGCCATACGTATACATATATCCTGTCCCTTTGGGAGTTGGTGATGGACAGGAAAGCCGGGCGTGCTGCAGTTCATGGGGTTGCAAAGAGTCGGACACCACTGAGTGACTGAACTGAACTGTCCCTTTGGACTTCCTTCCCATTCAGGTCACTTCAGGACATTAACTGGAGTTCCCTGTGCTGTACAACATGTTCTCATTAGTTATCTTTTTATACATAGTATCAATAGTGTATATGTGTCAATCCCAGTCTGTCGATTCCTCCCCCTACCTTTCCCTTGGTAGCCATACATTTGGTCTCTCCATCTGTCTTTATTTCTACTTTGCAAATGGGATTGATCATTTATACCATTTTTCTAGATTCCATAGATATGTGTTAATACACAATATTTGTTTTTCTCTTTCTGACTTCCCTCTTCATGACACTCTCTAGGTCTATCCATGTCTCTGCAAATGACCAATTATGTTCCTTTTTATGGCTGAGTAATATTCCATAGTATATATGTGCTACATCTCCTTGATCCGTTCCTCTGTTGATGGACATTTCTGTTGCTTCCTATTTATGTTATGTCCTAGTAATTGTAAGTAATGTTGCAGTGAACATGAGGGCTCGTGTATCTTATTGAATTACGGTTTTCTTTGAATATATGCCCAGGAGTGGGATTGCTGGGTCAAATGGTAGTTCTAAGTTTATTTTTTTGGGAAAACTTCATATTGTTTTCCATAATGGCTGTATCAATTCATACTCCCACCAACACTTTTCCCCACACCCTCTCCTGCATTTATTCTTTGTAGATTTTTTTATTTTGGCCATTCTGACCAGTGTGAGGTGACATCTCATTGCAGTTTTGATTTGCATTTCTCTGATAATTAGTGATGTTGAGAATCTTTTCGTGTGTTTGTTGACCATATCTATGTCTTTGGAGAAGTGTATATCTAGATATTCTGCCCTTCTTTCATTTGGGTTGTTTTTTTTTATATTTAGTTGCATGAACTGCTTGTATATTTACGAGATTAATCCTTTGTCATTTGCTTTGTTTGCAAATATTTTCTCCCATTCTGAGGCTTATATTTTCAGCTTGTTTATGGTTTCCTTTGCTGTGCAAAAGCTTTTAGGTTTAATTAGGTCCCATTCGTCAATTTTTGTTTTTATTACTCTAAGAGGTGGGTCAAAAAAGATCTTGCTGTGATTTATGTCAAAAAGTGTTCTGCTTATGTTTTCCTCTATGGGTTTTATAGCATCTGGCCTTACATTCAGGGCTTTAATACATCTTGAATTTATTTCTGTGTATGGTATTAGGGAGGCAGTTCATATGGCTCAGTGATAAAGAATTTGCCTGCCAAGTAGGAGACATGCATTTGATCTTTGTGCTGGGAAGATCCCCTGGAGAAGGAAATGGCAACCCACTCCAGAATTCTTGCCTGGGAAATCCCATGGACAGAGGAACATGGCATGCTACAGTCCATAGGGTCACAGAGAGTCAGACAGGACCGAGGGACCAAAACAGTCAAGAACATGGTGGTAGGGAATGTTCTGATTTCATTCTTTTACATGTTGCTTTCTAGTTTTCCCAGCACCACTTATTGAAGTCAGTGTGTTTTCTCCCTTGTATATTCTTGCCTCCTTTGTCATAGATTAGGTGGCTACAGGTGTGTGTTTATCTCTGGGCTTTCTATCATGTATTGATCTATATTTCTATTTTTGTGCCAGTACTATACTCTCTTGATTACTGCAGCTTTGTAGTATAGTCTGAAGTCAGGGAGCCTGATTTCTCCAGCTCGATTTGTCTTAAGACTCATTTGGGTATTTGGAGACGTCTGTGTTTCCATATAAATTGTAATTTTTTTTGTTTTAGTTCTGTGAAAAATGCCATTGGTTGTTTGATAGGGATTGCATTGAATCTGTAGATAGTTTTGGGTAGTAGTCATTTTCATAATATTCTTCCACTCCAAGAACATGGTATGTTTCTCCATCAGTTCATGTGATCTTTTATTTCTTTCATCAGTGTCTTATGTGTTTTCTATGTACAGGTCTTTTGCCTCCTTCAGTTCAGTTCAGTTCAGTTCAGTTGCTCAGCCATGTCTGACTCTTTGTGACCCCATGAATTGCAGCACGCCAGGCCTCCCTGTCCATCACCAACTCTCGGAGTTCACTCAGACTCGCGTCCATCGAGTCAGTGATGCCATCCAGCCATCTCATCCTCTGTCGTCCCCTTCTCCTCCTTTCCCCAATCCCTCCCAGCATCAGTCTTTTCCAATGAGTCAACTCTTCACATGAGGTGGCCAAAGTACTGGAGTTTCAGCTTTAGCATAGGTAGGTTTATTCCTAGGTATTTTATTCTTTATTCCTAGGTATTTTATTCTTTTTGTTGCAATGGTAAATGGGATTATTTCCTGAATTTCTCTTTCTGATCTTTCATTGTTAGTGTATAGGAATGCAAGATATTTCTGTATATTAATTTTGTATCCTGAGACTTTACTAAATTCATTCATTAGCCCTAGTAGTTTGCTGATGACATCATTAGGAGTTCCTGTGTATAATATCATGCTATCTGCAAAGATAACTTCTTCTTTCCAATTTGGATTCCTATTATTTATTTTTTCTTTCCTTGTCATGTCAAGAACTTCCAAGACTATGCTGAGTGAAAGTGGTGAGAGTGGAGCTCCTTGCTTGTTGCTGATCTTAGAGTAAATGCTTTCAGCTTTTCACCATTGAGAATAAGGTTTGCTGTGGGTTTGTCATATATGGTCTTTATTTTGCTGATGTGGGTTCCCTTTAGGCCCACTTTCTGGAGAGCTTTTATTATAAATGTTTGTTGAATTTTGTCAAAAGCTTTTTCTGCTCTATTGAGATGATCAAACGGTTTTTATTCTTTAATTTGTTAATATGGTATATAATATTGATTGATTTACATATATTGAATCCTTGCATCCCTGGGATAAATCCCAATTGTTCTCAGTGTATGATCTTTTTAACATATTGTTGGAATTGGCTTCCTAGTATTTTGTTGAATACTTTTGTGCCTATGTTCATCAGTGATATTGGTCAGTAATTTTCTTTTTTTGTAATTTTGTCTGGTTTTGGTATCAAGGTGATGGTGGCCACATAGAATGAGTTTGGGAATATTCTACTAAAACCTCATTTTAAAACGATTTATCACTTTTTATTATAACTGTCAAGTGTTTTTATATATTTTGGGTGTTCTTTGGAAGGAATGATCAGCTAAAGCTGAAACTCCAGTACTTTGGCCACCTCCTGCGAAGAGCTGACTCATTGGAAAAGACCCTGATGCTGGGAGGGATTGGGGAAAGGAGGAGAAGGGGATGACAGAGGATGAGATGGCTGGATGGCATCACCAACTCGATGGATGCAAGTCTGAGTGAACTCTGGGAGTTGGTGATGGACAGGGAGGCCTGGCGTGCTGCGATTCATGGGGTCACAAAGAGTCGGACATGACTGAGTGACTGAACTGAACATGGCTTTGTTTTAAATTTCTTCATTTCCAAATGATGTATTAAATAAGGAAGCTGTTTCCTAGCATTCTTTTCTGGAGTGGATTTAATATTTGAGATGTGCTGGAACATGTTCTTCCTCTGACAAATAAACAGGGTGTCATTGTTTTGCATATGCTATATTTGTGATTTTTATAACTCTAAGAATTGCAGCCATTCTCCATCTGGTCAGACAAAATGAGAATGATCACAATGTGATGACTGTTCAGAGCTGAATAGGAAAATTAAGAAACCTCTTTCTTAAGTGCTTTAAATAATGGCTGTAGATGGTTTCTTGTATGTTTAGGTGATATTTCTAGGAAAAAAATGATCATGTGACATTCTATCATACTCTAACATAATCATACTATCATACTTAAAAGATGATCATGTGACTGTCTATCATACTCTAACAAATGATAAAGAACATTGGGGCGTGCTTTCCTTCTAACATGTGGGACTCTTTTTAGCAATTAATTCCCACCATCCATACACACAGGAAAGGAGATACCTACTAATCGAGTTCCTTCCTGGTTTTCCAAGTTTAATTTCTTGACTACTATTGTTGCTTACAAGGAAGATTTAAGTAGTCATGACCTGAAAGCCAGTCACAAAACCATGTTCCACACGCCTCATTGTGGCAGTCTTTAGGTACTACACTCACCTCCATCAATTCACTTAAAAATACTTTGCTGAAATGGATTTTAAGATAAAAGGTACAGTTCTGAGTATAACATTCTGCTAGGAAAGTGATATGTTGGTATTAGGTTATGGAATTTCTGAACTTGATGAAGAGAGACAAAGAATGAATCTATTTGGTACCTACCAAGACTGCTTTGGCTTCCACATAAAGAGATGCATGTCATGTACCAGAATCAGAATCAGAATTCAGGAAATCAGTCTTGAATATTCATTGGAAGGACTGATGCTGAAGCTGAAGCTCCAATACTTTGGCTACCTAATGTGAAGAACTGACTCACTGGAAAAGACCCTGATGCTGGGAAAGATGGAAGGCAGGAGGAGAAGGGGACAACAGAGGATGAGATGGTTGGATGGCATCACTGACTTGATGGACATGAGTTTGAGCAAGCTCTGGGAGTTGGTGATGGACAGGAAAGCCTGGCTGCAGTCCGTGGGGTCACAAAAAGTCAGACACAACTGAGGGACTGAACTGAACATATGCCAGAATTCACCAAATAAACTTTAGTTAAATTCAAAGAAAAATTTTGCAATTATGAAAGTCTTTGTGTGGTAAGAGAAGGTTAGGCCCGAGAGTTCCCCCTTTTCATTGTTTTTGGATTTATTTGGTTGGATGTTGCTTTCTTAGAACTCTATGGCAACCTGGAATGTGACACTTTTTTTAGGATCAGTGGTGCTGGCCTTTATAAAGGCAGCTTAAAATTTTTTTCCATTATTTTTCTTCTAGAATCACTACAGAAGACCTAAAAATATTAAAAAGAATACATTTGAATCAGTTCTAATGAGGTAGACGAAACTGGAGCCTGTTATACGGAGTGAAGTAAGCCAGAAAGAAAAACACCAATACAATATACTAACGCACACATATGGAATTTAGAAAGATGGTAATGATAACCCTGTATGCGAGACAGCAAAAGAGACACAGATGTGTAGAGTAGTCTTTTGGACTCTGTGGGAGAGGGTGAGGGTGGGATGGTTTGGGAGAATGGCATTGAAACATGTATATTATCTTATGTGAAACAAATCGCCAGTCCAGGTTCGATGCATGATACAGGGTACTCAGGGATGGTGCACTGGGATGACCCAGAGGGATGGTATGGGGAGAGAGGTGGGAGGGGGGTTCAGGATGGGAACACATGTATACCCGTGGTGGATTCACGTTGATGTATGGCAAAACCAATACAATATTGTAAAGTAATTAGCCTCCAATTAAAATAAATAAATTTATATTGACAAAAAGAAGACCTAAAAATAACAAGCACATATTGAGTGAAGTGCATGCTGGGAGAACTAGCTGTTATAACTGAGGTCAAAGGAACAGCACAGTCACCAGTCAAGCTGAAGAAGGTTCTCACCAAGACTGGAGTGGAGTAAAACTACTTATGGTAGAAAAGAGTTGGAGCACCCAAGTGGGTGCATCTTGACACAAAGGAGTTATTTTATGATGCAATAATTGGAGAATGAATTAGAGCAGGAGAGAGTTCCCAGGGAAGTTTTTAAAAAGGGAGCTTAATGTATAATGTATTCAATGTCACACTGTGAGAAGCTCCTTAAATACAACATGGTAACTAAGTAATAGCTTGGAAGCAACGAATGATGATGAATGATGGAGAACTGGAAAATCATATGCAAATCTAGTTATTTTTATACTTAATTAATTTATACTGAGAACCTCTCAGAGACTGGCCAGTCTAACAGGGCAGGTGACTATTGAAAAATGTTATCTATTAATCTATATTTTCTGTTAAGAGATATAAACATTTGAAATATTTTGTATTACGTTAGCTGCATTACTTTTTTCCTTAAATAAAACCACTTCACAGTTCTAGAATTTTTGTACTGAGATAGCCTAATAACAATGGTTGGTTGTATTTAATCAGGTCCCCACTCCAGTAATCTTGCCTGGAAAATGCCATGGACAGAGGAGCCTGGTAGGCTCCAGTCCATGGGGTCGCTAGGAGTCGGACAAGACTGAGTGACTTCACTTTCACTTTTCACTTTCATGCATTGGAGAAGGAAATGGCAACCCACTCCAGTATTCTTGCCTGGAGAATCCCAGGGACGGGGGAGCCTGGTGGGCTGCCGTCTATGGGGTTGCACAGAGTCGGACACAACTGAAGTGACTTAGCAGGAACAGAGTAGAGGCCAGGACTGACTTGGTGGCATTGTTAAAATCTACTATGTAAGAATCATTAACCTACAAAAAGAAAGTATAGGCATCTTGACTCTGCATGGCTCTGATATACACAAATTTTAGTAACCATGGTTTAGTTAAATAATAGCAGTCCTCCAAGTACAGTTCAAATTTGTTACTAGTGCTAGGTCTTAACTCTATAAACCACTCTGTAAATTATAGCTGTGCATCAAGACCTGTGACAAATTGTGCCACTTGTCTTAAAGTCTGTGGGTGTGTGACTGGCCACTGTGCGTGTTTACTCAGTTCACACACAGACAGCAAAGTGTGTAGCTGTGTTGCTCCCTTGTCTTCCGGTGAAAAAACTCATGTGGCATTTTGCAAAAATGGATATGGTAAGAGAGAAATTGGCCAACAAGGCTTAAAGTGAAGCAATAATGCAGATAATGCAGAAGGGAAATATGAATCAAATGTAAATGGAGTTATAGTTATAGTATACTATAGTTACAGTATAAGTCCATTATGGAGTATATTATGGAGTTAGTGTATAACTCCATGCTCTATAATATAGAGCATGCTATGTATAAGACATTATGAATTGAATTAAAAGGGAAAAAAAGCTTGGTTGGAGGATGCAGAGGATTAAAGAGAAGACTGGGGGGAGAATATAAGGAGTTAAAGGTACTAAAAGGCTGGCAGAAAAATTAAAATATTGCAATTAAATAGCTGACTACAGGAATATGGACACTGCCTTAGGTAGCCTGAGGAACTAAGTGAAGACAAACTCACTGACATAAATGAGGGAAATGGTTGTAATGGAAAGGAGGAAGGTGTTCCAGAAAAAACGCTGTCAACATTTCACATTAAAGCAACTCTTGCAGATATTTTTTGACATTGAAAGCACAAGGAAAGGAAAAAAATACTGGAATCTGATCAAAACTAAGAAAGGAGTATTACAGTTTTCCAGAGTGTTAAAAAATGATGCTCACCTCATGTTGTAGGTTTTATAATGAGAAGCACTATCCAAACAACCTGTGATAAAGATTTTTACAAAGAAATAAGACATTTTATTATCAGTATCTTTAATGTTTTAAATTAGTGTAATAAGTGTTAGTTTCACTATTTTTGGTCAATCTCTTACATGCTTACAACAGAGTAAGAAAGTATTTAATCTTTTGACAGAAATACATAAAGATTATAGAAAAAACTTAATTTTCCACATTAGTTATCAAGATAGATTTTTATGGCTTCAGTTTGCATGGTCACTTCTACAGTCATACATTTCCATGCCAGAAAAGTGAAGACTGCCTGTATAAACACTGCCTGTATAAACAGTGCCCAAAACATTCTCAAATGTTGAATAGTGGAGCACGATGGGTGCAATGGCTTTCAGTTTAATTAAAGTGAACAAACATTAATATAGAGCATGCTATGTATAAGACATTATGAATTGAATTAAAAGGAAGAAAGAGCTTGGTTGGAGGATGCAGAGGATTAAAGAGAAGACTGGGGAGGGTGAGAAGGATAGGAGAATATAAGGAGTTAAAGGTACTAAAAGGCTGGCAGAAAAATTAAAATATTGCAATTAAAAGGGATGGGAGTGGACAAAATCAGAGACTTTTTACAAATGCAGATCTATGAACTGTTTTTTATTATACCATTAAGAACAAAGACTTATTTGCTTACTCAACTGAACTTATTAGAAGTTTGGTCTGGAGTTAGTAACCCTCTCAGTTACTTATTTATTCCCCAACCTTTGGTATATTTTATACAAAAACTTAAATTCTCTTCCTTAAAAGGTTTATACTATTTTTAGTGATACATTTCCTAACCGAAACTTTGAGTTTCACACCTACATTTGAGGGTTTATATTGGTTTTTACCTTTAATTTCCAGTAAGACATAATGAGGGGCTTCCTTCTAATGGTAAAGAAAAGTGAAAGTGAAGTTGCTCAATTGTGTCCGACTCTTTGTGACCCCTTGGACTGTAGCCCACCAGGTTCCTCTGTCCATGGGATTTCCCAGGCAAGAATACTGGAGTGGGTTGCCATTTCCTTCTCCAGGGGATTTTCCTGACCCAGGGATTGAACCCGGGTCTCTGGCATTGCGGGCAGACACTTTACCGTCTGAGCCACCAGAGAATCCCAATTGTAAAGAACCCGCCTGACAATTCAGGAGATATAAGAGATACAGGTTCGATCCCTGGGTTGGGAAGATCCCCTGGAAAAGGCCATGGCTACCCACTCCAGTATTCTTGCCTGGAGAATCCCATGGACAGAGGAGCCTGGCATGCTACAGTCCATGGGATTGCAAAGAGTCAGGCATGACTTAGCAACTCATTAACACCACCACCAACAAGTACATACTACCCTGAATCACATGCCAGGTTTTGGCACCAGGATTAGCCATCCTTAGTGCCTATTGTAGATGGCTAGGAGCGTGGAAATGGAGTTGGTTTTCCAGTGTAATCAGGGTGGGCCTGAAAGTATGAAGTTTCACAGTGTATGACAGCAGATCCACCTGGGACATTAAAGAAGTGTTTTTTTCTCTCTCTCTCTTTCCCTCCCTCCTTTTGGCTACCATTCTGTTAAAGGACCAAATTAGATCCACCTATATATTATGCCTCTTCAAAGTCTGGAAGAACTTTCCATTTCAGAGCATTCTTGTCCCAATTTTCCCATGGATCATGTTCTCACAAACCCTTGCTTTCTTTATCTTTGGTCACTGACTTTAAAATGAAGCGAAAGTGAAAGTCACTCAGTCATGTCTGACTCTTTGTGACCGCATGGTCTATATAGTACACGGAATTCTCCAGGCCAGAATACTGAAGTGGGTAGCCTTTCCCTTCTCCAGGGGATCTTCCCAACCCAGGGATCTAACCCAGGTCTCCCACATTGCAAGCAGATTCTTTAACAGCTGAGCCACAAGGAAAGCCCGATTTTAAAATACCTGCAGGAATATATGACTCAAGCATAAATGAGTTTAGTTTGAGAATGAGACTATTCAGTTTTGACTGGGTTAAATTTAAAACGTGTCATTTTGGGTTCTGTTTAATATAGAAAATATGGAAAATTAAAAAAATAAGAAAAAATCATAATTTTTTAGTATTTAGTATATTTCTCATGTATATGTATCTCAAATATAGATTTTACAACATGGAAATTATAGTGTCCATGCTGTTTTTTTTTCAGGTTTTAATAAGTGTAAAAGTTATTTAAAATTTTTTTTAAAATTTATTTTTATTGGAGTATAGTTGCTTTACAATATTGTTAGTTTCTGCTATACGACAGTTAATCAGTAATGCTTTTATACATATCCACTCTTTCTAAAATTCTTTTTCCATATAGGTTATTACAAAGTATTGAGTAGAGTTCCCTGTTGTATACAGTAGCTTATTAGTTATCTGTTTATATATTATAGTGTGTATATGTCAATTCCAATTTCCCAATTTATCAGTTGCCTGTCTCCAATCCCCCTTGGTAACCATAAGTTTGTTTTCTACATCTGTGACTCTGTTTTATAAATAGGTTTATGTCTACCATGTTTTAAAGATTCCACATATAAATGATATTATATATCATTATTATACATAACTGATATTATAGAAATGATATTTGTTCTTTTCTGGCTTACTTCACTCAGTGTGGCAATCTCTAGGTCCATCTATATTGCTGCAAGTGGCATTGTTTTATTCCTTTTTATGGCTGAATAATATTCCATTGTATATATGTACCACATCATCTTTTTCCATTCCTGTGTTGATGGACATTCAGATTGCTTCCATGTCCTGGCTATTGTAAATGGTGCTCCAATGAATACTGGGGTACATGTATATTTTTGAATTATGGTTTTATCTGGGTATATGTCTAAGAGTGGGATTGCTGGATCATATGGTAGCTCTATTTTTAGTTTTTTTAAGGAGCCTTAATACTGTTCTCCAGAGCGACTGTACCAATTTATATTTCCACCAACTATGTAGGAAGGTTCCCTTTTATCCATATCATCTCCAGCCTTTATTGTTTGTAGATGTTTTGATGATGGCCGTTTTGACAGGTGTGAGATGATACATCATTTAATTTGAATTTCTCTGATAATTAGTGATGTTGAGCATCTTTTCCTTTGCCTCTTGGCTGTCTGTATATCGTCTTTGGAAAAAATGTCTCTAGGTCTTGTGCCCATTTTTTGATTAGGTTGTTTGTTGACATTGAGTTTCATGAGCTGTTTGTCTATTTTGGAGATTACATTCTTGTTAGTCTCTTCATTTGAAAATATTTTCTTCTATTCTGAGGGTTGTCTTTTCATTTGCTTTAGGTTTACTTTGCTATGTGTCCATGCTGACTTTTATTTATTTATTTATTTTTGATATAACAGCATGTCATAGGCATTTTTCCCATTCTAAATACTCCTTTACTATATTTAATGAAGTCAGGGCTATCAATCATTTCCTTTATACTTTTCTGCTTTACTTTGATATTTGGAAACATCTTACTTACTTGGAAGTCAAATCAATGTTTTCCAGAGTTACTTATTTTATATTCTTTAAAAAAATACTTTTATTTGGCTGCACGCAATCTTCATTGTGGTATGTGGGATTTTTAGTTGTGGCATGTGAACTCTTAGTTGTGGCATGGGGGATCTAGTTCTCTGAACAACCCCCTGAACCAGGGACTGAACCCCCAGGCCTTCTGAATTGGGAGGGTAGTCTTAGCCATTGAACCACCAGGGAAGTGCCACTTATTCTATATTTTGTAAGTAAAGACTCTGGTCAAATTTGCCCTAGTGCACTCAAAGCTGGTGCACTGGGACAACCCAGAGGGATGGAATGGGGAGGGAGGCGGGAGGGGGTTTCGGGGTGGGGAGACACATGTACACCTGTGGCTGATTCATGTCAATGTACGGCAAAAACCACCACAATATTGTAAAGTAATTAGCCTCCAATTATAATAAATTATTTTAAAAAATTGCTCTAGCAATGTAGAAATATTTGAGGGAAAAATTAAATTATGTACATAACTCTGCACCAGCTAGCACCAGCCATGGCTTGAGATACCCAGCCCTGGAGATTGACAATTTTAAACTTTCAAAAGTGCACAAAACCCAGATGACCTCATTTGATTGGAGGTGATTCTGAGAAGCAAGCAAATGCTATTCCATCTGCACTGCCAACAAAGAATTAAGTGGCTTTTCCACAATTAAGAAAAAAAATGAAAAATAAAAAGATGTTAAATATAGGCTGCTGCTAAAAATTGCTTGCCTGCCTCAACTACCTTTATGATTCCCCTGAACTTGTGCCAGAGCTCAGAACAGGAGTGGTGAACTGTTTCAGTCCTCTATCTTTTTCCTGTCTCTTATCAGGTGAAGTAATACACTCAAGAAAAATATTTGAAACAATTCTGTTATGGTTGGCTAAATCACTGGGATGTTTTCTTGGATTTCTGTTGTCCAAATTAAACCTGTAAACCAGGTATTGATTTTTTTGGTTGAGATATTCAACTCTGTTTATGGAGTCTCTTTAATCTCTCATCAGAGAGTATTTCCTCCTTTTGGTTTAGGAGAATGAAGTTGCAAGAGAACAGAGTTTTGAAAACCCTGTCTCCCTCCCCAGTATACACTCTGCCTGGGCTGGTGCATGATAGACACTTAGTAATTACTTGTTGACTATATCAATCATTTAACTGGCTTAATGGAGTGTGGTTTTAGGTTTTTCCCTTCAGACTAATAAAACTGCCAACATTTCAGCTGATGCTCCCATAGTTTCATCATTCTCTTGAGCATCTTGCCATCTTTGACTCATCCTGCACTTTCATCCCTGTATCAAGGTGGTCATCAGTTCCTAAAGACTTTCTTTATTGCTGCTTTCTGTGTTTGTGTCTCATCTCCCCAGTAGAACTGTAGTAAAAGAATTGAGGGAAGCATTAATGTAATGTACATTACAGTACTTGTACTGTTCTAGAACTTCACAAGCTGCCTTCACATGAAAAGAAGTGCTTAATAAGTCTTTGGTTGAATGAATGAATGATTTTTTCATTTGAACTATATAAACCTTTTCTTTACTTTCCATTCCTACATCCACTCTCCCTGTCCATGTGTGGAATTTTCCCCTAAACACTTCTAGTTAGTTGCCTCACTCTAGGCTCCTGCTGCTGCTGCTAAGTCACTTCAGTCGTGTCCGACTCCGTGCGACCCCATAGACGCCAGCCCACCAGGCTCCCCCGTCCCTGGGATTCTCCAGGCAAGAACACTGGAGTGGGTTGCCATTTCTTTCTTCAACTCATAAAAGTGAAAGTGAAGTCGCTCAGTCGTGTCCGACTCTTTGCAACCCCATGGACTGCAGCCTACCAGGCTCCTCCACCCATGGGATTTCCCAGGCAAGAGTACTGGAGTGAGGTGCCATTGCCTTCTCCGCTCTAGGCTCCTACTTCCTTCCATTCATATATCATTGTATTTCTTCTTTAAACTCTCATTTAATACTGATATGCTTTTCATGCATAAGAATATTTTCTCATTTTTCTTTATTGGACAAAACTCTGGCTTCCAAGGCTAACTTTAATAATTTTTCAGTCAGTCTCAGATTGCACTAGAATCTACTCACACAGACTGTAAGATTTGGTCTTACTAATCTACACCATATCCTCAACGTTATTAGTCTTTTTTTTGAACATGATTATATCTCCCCGGTCACATTTCCATTCCTGAGTCAAGGTCTAATGAGACTCACTTCCCCACAGATTTTTCCTAAAGCTTGTCATCTTTCAAAGTCTAATGGATTTCTCTGATTTTTTTTAAAGATTTTTTTTTTGATGCAGACCATTTTAAAACTCTTTATTGAATTTGTTACAATATTTCTTCTATTTTATGTTTTGGTTTATTGGCCACGAGGCATGTGGGATCTTAGCTCCCTCACCAGGGATCAAACCCATACTCTCCTGCACTGGAAGGTGAAGTCTTAACCACTGGATCGCCAGGAAAGTCCATCTCTGATTCTTGAATTCCTTCAGCTATTACAGTCAGTGTAATTTAATCTCTAAAAATACAGTTTTATGTTGTTTACTATTTCCTGCACACAAATATTTCTCCTCAAATAAAATGTAGACTCCTTGAGGGCTGGACCATGACTTACCCTTCTGCTGACCCCACAATGCTGAGAGCTGAAAATGTAGTGACCAACAAGAAATTGTTGGCTGATTAATATAAACATTCTCTAACAGGACGCTATTTAACACTGAGTTAAAGAAATAACAGCTTTATCGGGATATAATTCACACATTCTACAGTTCATCTTTTTAAAGTATGCAATTAAGTGGCTTTTAATATATTCACAGAGTAATGCAACTGTCACCACTACACCACTAATTTTAGAATATTTTCATCACCAAAAAAGACACTTCATATCCTTTAGGTATCAACTCCCTGACCCCCTCATTTTCCTAGCCATGGGTAACCACTAATCCACTTTCTGTCTGTGTAAATTAGCCTGTTTTGGATGTCATGTACCAGGGGAATTCTGTACTGTGTGGTCTTTTGTGGCTGCTTTTTTCGGTTAGCTCAGTGCGTTCAAGGTGCATCTATGTTGTAGCATGTATCAACACTTCATTTCTTTTTTTTAAAATTGCATGTAATTCATTTTAAAATGTACAGTTCAGTGGTTTTTTAGTATGTTCATAACATGCCATTGTGATCACTATCTAACTGCAGAACTTTTCCATCACCCCCCAAAAGAAACATGATACCTGTTAGTAGTCATTCCCAATTCCCCTCTCCCCTCATCCTCTGGCAACCACTGATCTACTTCCTGATTCTACGGATTTGCCTGTTCTTGACATTTCACATATACGGAATGAAACAATATATGGCCTTTTACTTCTGGTTTATTTCATGTAACATGTTTCAAATTTCATCAGTGTTGTGGTTTGTATTGTACTTTATTATGGTTGAATAATATTCCATTGCATGGATCTACCATATTTTGTTTATCCATCAGTTGATGGACATCTGAGTTGCTTCCATTTTTTGGCTATTAGGAACATTTTGCTGTGAACATTCCTGTATACATTTCTGTGTGGATATATGTTTACATTGTTCTTGGTTATATATCAGTTCAGTTCAGTTCAGTCGCTCAGTCATGTCCGACTCTTTGTGACCCCATGAATCTCAGCACACCAGGCCTCCCGGAGTCCACTCAAACTCATGTCCATCGAGTTGGTGATGCCATCCAGCCATCTCATCCTCTGTCGTCCCCTTCTCCTCCTGCCCCCAATCCCTCCCAGCATCAGAGTCTTTTCCAATGAGTCAACTCTTCGCATGAGGTGGCCAAAGTACTGGAGTTTCAGCTTTAGCATTATTCCTTCCAAAGAAATCCCAGGGCTGATCTCCTTCAGAATGGACTGGTTGGATCTCCTTGCAGTCCAAGGGATTCTCAAGAGTCTTCTCCAACACCACAGTTCAAAAGCATCAATTCTTCGGCGCTCAGCTTTCTTCACAGTCCAACTCTCACATCCATATATGACTACTGGAAAAACCATAGCCTTGACTAGACGGAACTTAGTGGGCAAAGTAATGTCTCTGCTTTTGAATATGCTATCTAGGTTGGTCATAACTTGGTTATATATACAGGAGTGGAATTTGGGGGTTGTATGAGTAACTATATGTTTACTTTTTGAGGAAGTGCTAAACAGTGTTTAACTATTTTTAACTTGTTAGTTTCCTTTGCAATTTTATTTTTAACTCCATTACTTTTAAGCTCTGTGAGTGTTCCTTTTTATAAGTCTTAATTAGCTCTCTATTTAATTTGTTCCCTGCCCTCTGTGTGTCCTCATATTTAAGTCTCTTGTGCCATGCTTAGTTGTTCAGTCATGTCTGACTCTTTGCAACCCATGGACTGTAGCCCACCAGCCTCCTCTATCCACAGAATTCTCCAGGAAAGAATATTGGAGTGGGTTGCCATGCCTTCTTCAGGGGATCTTCCCAACCCAGGGATCAAACCCAGGTCTCATGCATTGTAGGCAGATTCTTTACTGGCTGAGCCACCAGGGAAGCCCATTTAAGTCTCTTCAGTTCAGTTCAGTTCAGTTGCTCACTTGTGATCAACTCTTTGCGACCCCATGAATTGTAGCACACCAGGCCTCCCTGTCCATCACCAACTCCCGGAGTTCACTCAGATTCACGTCCATCGAGTCAGTGATGCCATCCAGCCATCTCATCCTCAGTTGTCCCCTTCTCCTCCTGCCCACAATTCCCCCCAGCATCAGTCTTTTCCAATGAGTCAACTCTTCTCATGAAGTGGCCAAAGTACTGGAGTTTCAGCTTTAGCATCATTCCTTCCAAAGAAATCCCAGGGTTGATCTCCTTCAGAATGGACTGGTTGGATCTCCTTGCAGTCCAAGGGACTCTCAGGAGTCTTCTCCAACACCACAGTTCAAAAGCATCAATTCTTCGGCGCTCAGCCTTCTTCACAGTCCAACTCTCACATCCATACATGACCACAGGAAAAACCATATCTTTGACTAGACAGACCTTAGTCAGCAAAGTAATGTCTCTGCTTTTGAATATGCTATCTAGGTTGGTCATAACTTTTCTTCCAAGGAATAAGTGTCTTTTAATTTCATGGCTGCAGTCACCATCTGCAGTGATTTTGGAGCCCCCCAAAATAAAGTCTGACACTGTTTCCACTGTTTCCCCATCTATTTCCAATGAAGTGATGGGACCGGATGCCATGATCTTTGTTTTCTGAATGTTGAGCTTTAAGCCAACTTTTTCACTCTCTTCTTTCACTTTCATCAAGAGGCTTTTTAGTTCCTCTTTACTTTCTGCCTTAAGGGTGGTGTCATCTGCATATCTGAGGTTATTGATACTTCTCCCAGCCCTTACTCATCTGCAAATAGTATCTCTTCACTTTTGCAGACAGATAACTTCCAAGTTCTATATATTTATCTCTGTTTCTTTCCCTTTCTTAATCTATTCTAGTTTTCTTTCTTTGATAAATTTAGTATCTGTATCATCCCTCTTGGCCCATGACAAATTTAAGAAAACTTTATCACCAAAAGATACTGTTTCTTAAAATTCCTTTTTGGATTCATGGTGAAGTGACCTCTGTGATACACATTTCAATAGTACATCTACCATGTTTTTTCCCCTTGGCTTCCTCCATCCAAAGGCAGTTGTGTTCAGTTGTTAAGTTTTGTCTGACTTTGCGACCCCATGGACTGCAGCACGCCAGGCTTCCCTGTCCTTCACTATCTCCTGGAGTTTGCTCAAACTCGTATCCAGTGATGCCATCCAACTGTCTTACCCTCTGTTGTCCCCTTCTCCTCCTGCTCTCCATCTTTCCAATGTCTTTTGGACATTGGAATCAGGGTCTTTTCCAATGAGTCAGCTCTTCACATCAGGTGGCCAAAGTACACCCCTGAAGTGAAGTGTAGTAATACCAATGAAGTAAAAATCACTCAGTCGTGTCCGACTCTGTGCTACCCCATGGACTGTAGTCCATGGAATTCTCCAGGCCAGAATACTGGAGTGGGTTGCTGTCCCCTTCTCCAGAGGATCTTCCCAACCCAGGGATCGAACCCAGGTCTCCCGCATTGCAGGAAGATTTTTTACCAGCTGAACCACAAGGGAAGCCCAAGAATACTGGAGTGGGTAGCCTATCCCTTCTCCGGTGGATCTTCCTGACCCAGGAATCCAACTGGGGTCTTCTGCATTGCAGGCGAATTCTTTACCAACTGAGCTATCTGCTATACTATAAATATAACATTAATAATGGTTCTGTTAACCTGGTATAAAGAAGCATTGAAAAAGAGAAAGATTTGCAGCCCAAGCATACCTCCATTGGTTTTCTTTATTTTGCTTATATTAATAAGATATAAAAATTTATAATATGAATACTGTAAAAAAAAAGTGACAGGTATTGAAATTGAAAGTGATAGCTCTCTATTTTTCAACATAATTAAATGATTTTCAATTTAAAAGATAAAACCCACAATCTTATGCATTTTGCATTTTAAAAACATCTGCCAGCCAGCAGTTATTTGTTGAGATAATGAATACAGGTATCAGTTATATGTTGAGATAGTGAATTCACTTGAGCAGTTTTTAAAATAAAATAATCAAGGCCATCTCACCAGTGAATTAAGCCAGGTAGTTTGCTTCTCTGTCATTGTTTTCTAAGCTTTGTGTATCCAAGACACTCAGGGACTCATCTACTAAACTGGAGTAGGCAGCAGCAGTGGAAGTGGCTCCCAGGGCCTGACATAGGAGAGTCAAGCTGGCTGGAGAGGAGAAGGACAGACAGTCACAGCCACAGCCCAATACTCCTGGTGTCCATGGTGGAGTGAGTCAGGGTCAGTTGATGAGGTTTATACATAGCAGAGAGGAAAGAGCAAGAATGAACTTGGCTTCTGACTGCCCAGGAAGAAAAACAGTACCTGGTTCCAAAGAGAATGGAACCCAGGAGTACGGAGACCTGGTTACTCTTTTTATAATACATTTAACATTTTGAGATAGATATAGATTCACATGGGGCTTCCCTGGTGGCTCAGATGGTAAAGAATCTGCCTGCAATGCGGGAGACCTGGGTTTGGTCCCTGGGTTGGGAAGATCCCTTGGAGAAGGGAATGGCTACCTTCTCCAGTGTTCTTTCCTGAAGAATTCCATGGACAGAGGTTATAAATTTACATATAAGAATTAATACAGAGAAATCCCTTGTACCCTGGACCCACTTTTCCCCAATGGCAATATCTTATAAAACTATAGTAAAATATCCCAACTAGTGTACTGAAACAGACACCGTCAAGATACAGAACCTTGCCATCACAACAAGGACCCCTCATGGTTGCCCTTTTATGGCCACATTCACTTTCCTTAATCTCCAGAAAACACTAATCTGTTATCCATTTCTCTACAGTTGAACCTTAAACAACGTGGGGATTGGGGTGCTGACCCTCCAAAGCAGTGGAAAATCCATATATGCGACTTCCTGGGAGGTCCAATGGTTAAGACTCCATGCTTCCAGTGCAAGGAACACAGGTTCAATCCCTGTCAGGAAACTAAGATTCCACATGCCACACGGTATGGCCAGAAAAAAAAAAAAATCCACGTATAACTTTACAATTGGTCCTCCATATCTAGTGTTCCACATCCCTGGGTTCAACCAACCGAGGATCATGTACAATTGTGGTACATATTTATTGAAAACAATCTGTGTATGAGTGGACCCTTGCAGTTTAAATCCATATTTGTTGTTGTTGTTCAGTCACTCAATTATGTCCAACTCTGCGACCCCATGAACTGCAGCATGCCAGGCTTCTCTGTCCATTACCAACTCCTGGAGTTTGCTCAAACTCACGTCCATTGAGTTGGTGATGCCATCCAACCATCTCATCCTCTGTTCTCCCCTTCTCCTCCTGCCTGCAATCCCTGCATCGAAGTCTTTTCCAATGAGTCAGTTCTTTGCATCAGGTGGCCAAAGTATTGGAGCTTCAGCTTTAGCGACAGTCCTTGCAATGAATATTCAGGACTGATTTCCTTTAGGATGGACTGATTGAATCTCCTTGCAGTCCAGGGGACTCTCAAGAGTCTTCTCCAACACCATAGTTCAAAAGCATCAGTTCTTTGGTGCTCAGCTTTTTTTATGAGAGTCCAACTCTCATATCCATACATGACACTGGAAAAACCATAGTTTTGACTAGACAGACTTTTGTCAGCAAAGTAATTTCTCTGCTCTTTAATATGCTATTTGAGTCAACTGTAATTTTATCACCTCAAGAACATTCTATAAATGAGATCCTACAGTATGTATCTATTTGGGACTAGTTTTTCATTCGGCATAATTCTCTGGAGATTCATTCATGTTGTGTGTTTCCATAGTTTGTTCCTTTTCTTGCTGAGTAGTTTTCCATGGTATGCATGTAATAGTTTGTTTAACCATTTGCCCATTGAAGGGTATCTGGATTGTTTCCAGTTTTTGGCGATTACAGATAAAGCTGCTGGAAACATTTGTATACAGTTTTTGAGTGAACATAAGTTTTAATTTCTCTGGGATAAATGCCAAGAGTGCAATTACTGGGTTATATGATAGTAGAAGCTGAAACTCCAATACTTGGGCCACCTAATGTGAAGAGCTGACTCACTGGAAAAGACCCTGATGCTGGGAAAGATTGAGGGCAGGAGGAGAAGGGGATGACAGAGGATGAGATGGTTGGGTGGCATCACAGACTCAACGGACATGGGTTTGGGTGAACTGCGGGAGTTGGTAATGGACAGGGAGGCCTGGCATGCTGCGATTCATGGGGTTGCAAAGAGTTAGACACAACTGAGCAACTAACTGAATGGATGATAGTTGCAAGTCTAGTTTTAAATGAAAGTGTTAACTGTTTTCAAGAGTAACTCCACCATTTTACATCTCACTAGCGGTGTGTGAGTGATCCAGTTTTTCCCCATCTTCCCCAGCACTGGTTGGTGAGTCAGTCCCTCCCTGTACCTCCAGGGTTTTGTGTGTATGTAATTTCAGCCTTTCTGATGGGTGTCTAGTGATAGCTTATTGTGGGTTTAATTTGAATTGCCCAAATGGCCTCTTTTTTTCTGGGCTTTTCTTTTTTTTTGGCCATCTGTATACTCTTTGGTGAAAAGTCTCTTCATGTCTCTTGCCCATTTTCTAATTGGATTACTTGCTTTCTTATTGTCAAGTTTTGAGTTTATATTCTCCAAATAGGAGTCATTTATCAGATATGTGGCAAAGTTTGTAGCTTGTCTTTTTTCTCCTCTTAACAGGGTCTTTCACACAGTAAAATTTTAAGTTTTGATTATGCTTGATAATGTTTAATTTATCAACTTTTCCTTATATGGAGCTTGCATTTGGTGTCAAGTCTAAGAACTTTTTGCCTAGTTTTAGATCCCAAAGACTTTTTTCCCTATTTTTTTTTAAAAAGTTTTTACGAATTTACATTTTTCATTTAAGTCTATGATCCACTTTGAGTTAATTTTTGTGTAAGAAATGAGACTTAGGTTGGAATTCATGTATTTGCCTATGGAAGTCCACTTGCTCGAGCACCATTTGTTGAAAAGTAAGTCTTTCCTTCACTGAATTGCTTTTACACTTTTGTTGAAAATCACTTGGGCACATTTTGTAGGTCTGTATCTGAGTCTCCTGTTCCATTTTTCTGTCTGTCCCTTCACCAGCACTATATACCTTTAATTATTGTAGCTACATACCTTGCAGTTGAGTAAAATGATTATTTTACAAAATAGTTTTAACTCTTCTGGTTCCTTTGCCTTTTCATGTAAATTTTAGAATAATTTCACTTATATCTATAAAAAGTCTTGCTGGAATTTTTATAGGAATTATGTTAAACATTGATATCAATTGGAGAGAACTGATATTTTTCTATATTGAATCTTCCAGTCCATGAATATGGCATGTCTCTATATCTTTAGATTTTTTTTGATCAGTGTTTTATAGTTTTCAGCACATAATTCCTATACTTGTTTTGTGAGATTTATGCCTAAGTTTATTTCATTTGTTGAGTAATTATAAATTATAATGTATTTTTAATTTCAGCATCCACATGTTCACTGCTAGTATACAGAAATACAGTTGATTTCTCTATGTTTATCTTGTGTCCTGTGATCTTACTCACTTGTTATTTCTATTTTCCTGTAGATTCCTTGGGATTTTCTATGTAGACAATCATGTCATTGATGAATAGAAAAATTGTATTCATTCCTTTCAGATCTGTACATCTTTTATTTCTTCCTCTTCTACTGACTAGAACTTTCAGCACTGTGTTAATTAGGAGTGGTGAGACTGGGCATCCTTACCTTGTTCTTGATCCTAGGAGGAAGCATTTGCTCATCTACCACTAAGTGTAATGTTTGCAATATGATTTTCATAGATAGTTTTTATAAAGTTGAGGAAGTTCTACTCTATATCTGCTTTTCTGGGAGTTTTTATTATGCATGTCTATTAAATTTTGTCGAGGTATTTTTCTGTATCAATTGATAAGATTAAATAGACTCTCTTCTTTAGCTTGTTAGTATGGTAGATTACATTGATTGAATTTCAAATATTAAACCAGGTTTGGGCCTCTGAAATAAACCTCACTTGGTTGTGATGCAGAATTATTTTTATAGATTGATAAATTCTATTTGGCAATATTTTGTTAGGGATTTATAAATCTGTTTTCTAGTTTTTTTTTCCTACTGTCTTTGCTGATTTTGGTACTAGGGTAATACTAACTTTATAAAGTGAATTAAAAATGTTTGCTCCTATTTTGTGAAAGTGAGTGTGTAGAATTGGTCTTATTCTTCTTTAAACATTTGGTAGAATTCTTTAGTGAAAACATCTGGGTAGGGAGATTTATTCCTTTCTTATTTTTGAATTTGAAAAGTATGAATTCACTGTCTTTAATAGTAGTAGGGATATTCAACTTGCCTGTTGCATAATGGATGAGTTGTGAAAGTTTGTGTTTTTCTATTTACTGGTATATTTTTGCCTAAGTTGTCAAATTTATATGTGTAGAGTTATTCATAGTATTCTTTTATTGTCCTTTTGATATCTGCAGGGTCTGTAATCATATCTCTTTCATTCCTAAGTTGGTAATTTGTATGTTCTGTAGTTTTTTGTCTCTCTTGCTAGAACTTTGTTGATTTCACTGATCTTTTCAAGAACTAGCTCCTTGTTTCACTGATTTCTCTAATGATTTTCTGTTTTCAGTTTCATTGATTTTTACTCTTATCTTTATTACCTCCTTCTTCTTGCTTTGCCTCTATTTTTATAGGTCTTGAGAGCTTATTGTTTTGAGAATTTCCCTCTTTTTTAATGTATACATTTAAGTGCTATAAATTTCCCTCTTAGCATTGTTTTAGATGTGTACCACAAATTTTAATATGCTGTATGTATTTTCATGTTCATTCAGTGCAATTTACTTTTTAAATTTCCCTTGAGATTTTATCCTTAACTCATAGGTAATTCAGAGGCATCTTAATTTCTCAGTGTTTGGAGGTTATCTTTCTGTTATCAATATCTAGTTTGATTTCCCTGTGGTCAGAAAACACAGTCTGTATGGTTTCATTTCCTTTAAATTTGTTGAGATTTGTTTCTTGGTGTGTGATATGGAATATCTTGGTATATGTTCTGTGTGTGTGTGTTCAGTTGTGTTCAATTCTTTGAGACCCTATGGACATACCCATCAGATTCCTCTATCCTTGAGATTTCCCAGGCAAGAATACTAGAGCGTGTTACCATTTCCTTCTCCAGGGAATCTTCCTGACCAAGGGATTGAACCTGTATCTCTTGTGTCTCCTGCATTGGCAGGCAGGCTCTTTATCAGCTGAGCCGGGGTAAAGCCCCAGTATGTTCTTCAGGCACTTGAAAAGAATGCATATTCTGCTATTGTTGGTTGGGTGATCCACAAATGTGATTTAGATCCTGTTGGTTGGTGGTGTTAAGTTCTTTCATATCTCTGCTGATTTTCTTTCTAATGATTTCTCTGGTCATTTTAAAATACCAACTTGCTGATACTACTCCTATTAAAAATGAATTGATTTTATTAACTGCTTATTATATGCCAAGCACTCTTAAGTCTTTTATAAACATTATATAATTGAATCCTCCCAATAACTGAGTGTGTCACATACTATGATTATGATTATGACTTGCCCACCAAGATCACATAGCTAGTAAATGGCAGAGCTGGCATTCCAACCCAGGGCTGTCTGACTACTACATGTGTTTATGTAACCTCTGTGCCATCTGCTGTTCTAGCAGGAACTTAAAGGCTTGATAACTTTTCTTCCAGTTCATGTTGAAGTAAGGATGCAAACATTACAGTGATGGCTACGGAGAGAGTCCCACCAGGTATGGCTGGCAGCCTCCAAGGTGGCCCCCAGTGACTCTCACTTCTTGGCACTTGTGCTCTTGTCTAATGCCTTCCCCTGAATCCAGTCTGGACCTAGTGATGTATTCCAATGGACAGAATATGAAAAAAGTGATAGGATATCACTTCTGAAATTAGGTTAAAAGAGACTGTGGCTTCTGTCTTGGGCTGCTCGCCCTTTCTCGGCCTTATCTGTTCTGAGGGTAGCCAGGTGCTGCGTTGTGAGCTGTCCTGTGGTGATGCCCATGTGATGGGGAACTGATATCTCTGGCTCACAGCCAGGGAGGACAGAAGCTTCCAACACTCACGTGACTGAGCTCTCAGATACAGATTCCCCACACAAGCCCGAGATGGCCCAATCTCCAGCTGACACTTTGACTTACCCGAGGCACTTGGCTAAACTGCACCTGGATTGTGACCCACAGAAACCAGCAAGTAATCAATGTTTGCTGTTTTAAGCTGCTGAATTTGGGGAAAAGTACCAAAAAAGAGAGAGCAAAAATTCAGTTTAGTTCACTCACTCAGTCATGTCCGACTCTTTGCAACCCCATGGAGTGCAGCATGCCAGGCTTCCCTGCCCATTACCAACTCTCGAAGCTTACTCAAACTCATGTCCATTGAGTTGATGATGCCGTCCAACCATCTCATCCTTTGTCATCTCCTTCACCTCTTGCCTTCAATCTTTCCCAGCATCAGGGTCTTTTCCAATGAGTCAGTTCTTTGCATCAGGTGGCCCAAGTACTGGAGCTTCAGCTTCAGAATCAGTCCTTCCAGTGAATATTCAGGACTGATTTCCTTTAGGATGGACTGGTTGGGTCTCCTTGCAGTCCAAGGGACTCTCAAGAGTCTTCTCCAACACCACAGTTCAAAAGCATCAACTCTTTGGCACTCAATTTAGCTTGGGTTCTAGGGCTGCCATGTACAGCTATACATATTGCATGCTGCAAAGTCCAGGTAGTACCATTCATATCCTTAGGAGATGAATTGCAAGTCATCTCCCAGAACTTTCTCCTTATCATAACCACTGAATTCTCGTTATGCCCATTCATTCACAGATAATGGAAGCATTATTAAGTGCCAGATGGTGTTCCAGGTGCTAGGAATTTGGCAATGAACAAGATAGGCTCTGCCCTCAGCACTGGCATAGGAAGAGAGGCAGTTACCACATGGACAAATTAAGTTTAGGTGCTATAAAAAGGCTGCACATGTGAGGGTGAGATTAAATGTTGGGAAGATATATTTTATGTTCTATAATAACACACAGGACCATGCATGCATGTGTGCTAAATTGCTTCAGTTGTGTCTGACTCTGGGCTATCCTATGGGCTGTAGACCACCAGACTCCTCTGTCCATGGGATTCTCCAGGCAAGAATACTGGAGTGGGTTGCTGTGCCCTTCTCCAGGGGATCCTCCTGACCCAGGAATCAAATCCATGTCTCTTACATCTCTTGCACTGGCAGTTGGGTTCTTTACCACTAGCACCACCTGGGGAGGACCACAGTCTATAAACAATAGATGTTCTATTCTTAACCATTTTCCCCCTTTTCATTTTTGAAACTTGAGACAGTAGACAGTATTATATGTATATAATGGATATTTATACAAGATGCTAGGGTTAACAATTTGTTACCTTTTGCATTTGTCCTACTGGGTAAAATGGTATTTTAAGAGAATATGAATTGCTGAATACACTGAGTGGGAATACTTTGAAAATTTTATTATTACATTATAAAATGGATACTTGTGTGGGCTTGGTGGTGGTGGAGAAGCAGATTTTACAAATTTAGTACATCATTGACATTTGTGAGGCATATTTTCTAAGACTAGGAGAGTCTTCAAAATCACAAACGGCACGAGGTCATATAATTTTCCCATAAAACACTGTGAAATATAACTGAAATATTTCACTATCTTGTATCATTAATGGTTTTCCATAAGTAACTTTTAGGGTTATTTTCTGGCTTAGAACCTCCTTTCCTTAGACTTTTTCACTTTTATTACCTGTACTGGTAGTTCGTTTTCTTTTAGGAGTCTTTAAAAAAACCAAACACTAAGAAGTTAAACTGAAAAAGAAAACCATGAAAGTCATTTCATTCTTGACAATAGAAAGATATCAGAATGTATTAAGATGTTAGCCCATGAGGCTGACCTACTCCTGGGATAAGAACACATTCAATATACTAGCCTCATAGGGCTTATGACTTAAATGAAGCCTCCAGAAAATGAGAAATCACTGTGAGTCATCAACCATTAGTCACTGAAAAGCCCTGAAACAGTGAATGTTACATCCACAAATGCTAAAGGTCATTGGTGTCTAAATCACAGATCCATAGCAGAAGGGCATCTCTTTATTGCTATAGCATATGTGAGATCATTTTGAAGAACAAAAGTCATGTAGAATTTTCCATGAATATCACATTAGAAACTGTTTTGAAAAACCATACATTGAATTTTTAGCCTTTTGTCATATATCAGCTACTATGGTTGGTTCCTAATGTGTCATAAATTCCTAAATACTCTGAATCTCAAATTCTTTCTCTTTAATGAGGGTTGGTAACTCCAGTCTCCAAAGGCAGAGGTGAAGATAATCTGAGCCAGGGTTTTGAGAGGTCTTCCTAAACATAAAAGCAACCCACACAATTATGGTGTTGTTATCAGGTATCACTCGCTTCACATTCCCAGTTTTGTTCCTTGAGCAGAATAAAAACACTGGCTAGCTCAAATGGAGACTGCATAAAGGGTTTAACTTACTTCTTTTACAAACCACTGGCAGAAGGCAGGACCAATCCATTCTCTTGCATGAATGCCACAGTCCATCCAGACAGCTCTTTTGTAAGCTCGTGATCTTCTGCCCAGCTGAAAAGAAGAGTATTCATAGTAACCAAAGCAAGCTTTTATTTTTGGATTCACTGACCTGCATAATTTAATATGGTTTCAGCATAATACTTCCCTAGAGTTGGGTTCATCAGGTAACCCATAAAAAAGACAAAGAGAGTTCCTATCGATTTCAGAAGTCTAGGCTTATTTATGCAGAAACTGTAAATTTATTGCCTTAATTACAAATCAAAGAAGTGGAAAATACATAAGGAAAAGGCAGTTGGTTAAATAGGTGTGCTTCTCCATTTTAGGGCTTCCCGGATGGCGCCAGTGGTAAAGAACCTGCTTGCCAATGCAAGAGATGTGAGAGATGCGGGTTCGATCCCTGGGTCAGGAAGATCCCCTGGAGGAGGGAATGGCAATCCATTCCAGTGTTTTTGCCTGGAGAATCCCATGGACAGTGGAGCCTGGAGGGCCCCAGTCCATAGGGTTGCAAAGAGTTGGACATGACTGAAGCCACTTAGCACACACACATTTCATTTTAATATAATCTGTGGCGGTTAAGTAAGAAGCTGAATTTTTCCCTTCCTTTTCCCTGTCCTTGCCCTCTTTTTCTCAACCCCCCTCCCCAGGAAAGATAACAGAAATATTCCCAAGCAATATCTAGTAAAGAAATAGCTATGTCTTGTAGGAAGACAAAGTCAAATTTTATTACAGTACATAAACGAAACACAAAACAATTTGATTCATAGAATCAAGCAATAAACTTTTCTTTATAATCTTGCTATATAAATTTCATCTATAACATGGTTTCTTATCCACTAATTAGTAGGTGGCTTTCAGGCTTCCCTGGTGGCTCCAACGGTAAAGCGTCTGCCTGCAATGTGGGAGACCCAGGTTCGACTCCTGGGTCGGGAAGATCCCCTGGAGAAAGAAATGGCAACCCACTCCAGCGCTCTTGCCTGGAAAATCCCATGGATGGAGGAGCCTGATAGGCTACAGTCCATGGGGTTGCAAAGAGTCGGACTCGACTGAGTGACTTCAGTTTCATTTTTGACATTGATGGGAAATCTAGTTTTCATTCATTCATTAATTCACTCAGCTGATATTAACACTTCAAGAAAACCTTTTAAACATCAGACATGGGGCTTGGCCTTGGAGATTCTGAGATGAGAAGATGAGGAATTTATATGGTGGTGGAGAGGGCAGAAATACCAGCAATTCATCACTATAATGTGAATATGTAGGAGTCACTTTGGGGACATTGGGTGCTATGTGTCATTTTCCTGTGGAACAAATGAGGGCTTCTCAGAAGAGAAAGACTTTGAGTAGGAGAGTAAGACTTGAAGCTTCCTTGGCAGACAAGTGAAAGAAGACATCTATCTCAAGCTTGGAAGAGAAGCTGAGCACACTATGTTTGAACCACTGCCTCTAAGGTCTGAGGAAAGAAGGGAGATGAAGCTGACCCAGGGGCAGGAGACACATGACATTCCTAGATGACATACAGACAAGGCTTCATCCTGATTCTATGGGAGGGGTTTGTGTGTGTGTGTGTATACTTAGAGGATGAGAGGATGGGGACTCATGAGGAAGTTCAGTCCTGAGGCCATGATTGTAATAGTCCAGGAAGAATAGATCCAGAAACAAGCCTAGGTCAACAGCAGTGAGGACAAGAGAAGAGGTTGTGATAAATCCAGAAGATAGAAGAAAAAAAAGTTGTCAGTTCTTCGTGTTAGGTTTGAAGTGGTTAGAATAAGGAAGAGGAATTCAGGTGGTTCATGTTTCCTGATCTGGAGCTCAGTGGTGTCATCGTGAGTCTGAGGTGCTTTGGTGAATGTCGAGATGAGGATGCCCAGCTCTAGAGAGCAGAGTCCACTGAACAGATAAGTCTGGAATGATCACTGAAACCATGGGGTGGATGTGCTTCTGAGACAGCAGGCAGACAGAGAGCACAGCTGGGGAGAGAATCCTGGGGTCACCAGAACGTAAAGAAAGGACAAGGGAAGAGGATGTTCTGAGATGGGAGGAGAGCCAAGTAGAAGTCATCCAGAAGTTCTAGAGTCATCGTCGGGGCAAAGGTCAGGGAGTCCAGGGTCTGAATGGTTGGTGAGGAAGTAGAGACAGTGATGTAGGAAAATCTTTTAAGATGTTTGGCTGAGAAGGAATGGAGAGCTATAGGTGAGTAGCTGGAAGAGAATGCAGGCTCAAGGGCTGGGAGTGACGTATACCTTCTGACATATTTGTATAGTTTTGCATCTGTTCATTGTAAGCAGCACCAACCCACAAATAATTTTGAAGGTCATTATTTTTGAAGTTCATCAGTCACTATGAATAAGTTAGAAATAGTCTTCTTTGGAATACCCAATGGCAAAAATTAAATATGGCTCAAAAACTTAAGGGAAAAACTATTTTTTTCTTAAATTACTGGGAAAAAAGTGAACGTGTTAGTCACTCAATCATGTCTGACACCATGGACTGACAGTCCACCAGGCTCTTCTGTCTGTGGGATTATCCAGCCTGGATACTGGAATGAGTTGCCATTCCCTTCTCCAGGGTATCTTCTGCACCCAGGGATCAAACCTAGGTCTCTTGTTTGTAGGCAGATTCTTTACTATCTAAGCCACCAGTCTTATATTACCAGATGATGTTAAATATGAGACACTATGAAATACCATTTCGCTTCTTTTCCTTATAAGTCAAAGCTGAAAAAGATGAATAGTAAATATTCAGTTGCTAATTTCTTATTTTTTTACCTTTAAAACATAAAGAGATCTTCCCTCATATGATTTTCCAATAGAGAACATGTGAATGAGACCTGAATGTGTTTTATTCAAATGATGCATCCAATTTTGAATCTAAAAGCAAATAAATTAAAACCATGTTAGACTCACACAATTATGGAGCTTTTAATAAACAAAAGGTAACAGAAATACAATAGGTCTTAGAACTCAAAAAGCATGTATGGAGTATAAAATTTAATGAAAAACCAATTTTGCAGTCTTAATTTTCTTCAGGCTACTAAAAATCACACTTTATTTTCTGCTCTCATATATAGCTACTTTGTCTTCATATTGTTCCCTTTTTAAAGCATACCTTTCTACTATTTGTCATTAACATCTTAATGGCAAAATTTTATAGAAAGTTAATCACTGTATTCTGGATTCTTTTTAAAAAATAAAAATTTATTTCTTTCATCTCCAAGCGTTTAAGAAGAAAAGAAGTAAGCTTCAGAAAAACCATCCCAACTATTGGAAAGTATCTAAGTCCTATATATTGTAATTTACCACTGAACAGAAGATGCTAAGAAAAAGGCATTATCTTTTGCATTTAAGATTTAGTCTATCCAGCCACACATCAGAGGGCATACCATGAATAATTTCCCCAGTAATAGCGATATACTGACACTGATCCATTCACACACATTTATCTGTCATCAGGAAAAGGTATATTTGAGGTGGATAAATAAGGTATTTAGAAAGATGGGTAACATTTCTGACTTAAAAGCCCAATAGGGGAGGAAGGAAGTTACAAAAAAGTGTCCCACTGTTCCAAGATGTGTAAGAGTCTAAAAAAAATATTTGGAAAGTACTCATATTTTCCTTTTTTTCTATCGCTGTTTAGTCTAATAAGCACATGGACACACATATATTTACATATATGTATATATGACTGAGCAACTCAACACACACAAGTATATGTACTTATCTATATTAATATATTATAAAAATTTTGACCTTTTTCTAGTGCATGTTAATAGCACTTTAATGTGTCAAGTTATCTAAATCCTTTCCATTGCTGCTAACTCCAAGCTTCTGAAAAGTATGTTAAAAACATAAAATATGTGGACGTACTTTTGAAAGTCATTATCAAGAGAACCAAACATTCTCTTAAGAATATAACAGGATCTCATTACTTCTATGACTGGCATTCCTTTGCTCAGTTCAGAATTCAGGGGAAGAATGAAAAAATGTATGTACTCATTCACTTACTCATTCTGTCAACGACCCTCTATTTGGAAGTCTCTGCTTGACACTGGAGATACAGGGGTGAACAGAAAGCAATGGCCAGCCCCCATGGCCCTTGCAGCTTATTAGGAGAGGAAGGCATTAATCAAGTACTTAGTCATAATTAAAAATTATGTTATGTATCACATCCATGTACTATGGGTGCAGGTAATATGCTGGGGCTGGGACAGGGAGTTCTGACCCATTTGGGAGAGTAGAACCAGCTCTCTTCTTGCATAAACTGAGATTTGAAAACAACTAGTTGTTGCCCAGATGTACAGTAGCAGCAATGGGATGGGTCCCTATGTTTGCCAGGTAAAATAAGTAACAGCAAGCTAACAGGCCCCGAGGAGCCACACATGCCGTTTGGCTTTGGGGGGCTCAAATTTGCAGAGGGTATGGGGCCAACATCAAAATTCACTCCACTGCTCAGCCAAACCATTGCCCACAAACTCTGGCTAGCTCTACATTCCATGGATTTCCAGTTACAGTGTTTATTACCATTACTACAGTTGGCCCTCCATATCTTTGGATGCTGAACTGGTGGATACCGAGGGCTGACTGTACCATGCTGTTGTACACGAGGGACTTGAGTATCCACGATTCTGGAATCCACAGGGGGTCCTGCACCCAATGTCCTTTGGATACCAAGGGCTGACTATATAGCAGCATTACCACACTCTTCCACTGCACTTCTCCTGTCCATTGTAGGGGTGGGTTGGGTAAAGCACACTAATTTAAAATTATTTTGCTACTTCTCGTATACACTTCTCATATATAATGCTTAATGGAAGAGAACTGAGGTGCCTGGACGTTGTAAGAGCTTAAGTATTCTTCACATAACTTCTGCCTATGTTCCTATGCTTCTCCCCAGTCCTGAGACCTGAATGATAAAGAGGCACTTGAAAAAAAGCCACAAAAAGTCCTTTGATTACATACTTCTTCTAAGGAGTGATAAACTTCATAATTATATCCAGAGAGGGATCTTCGACTTCTCCAGGCTGGCAAACTGCTTCCCTTTTCCAGTACTTTCTGAAGATCTTCTATGAGGATCCTGGATTTGAAATGATAGACATGATTACAATTAAATGGAGATAATATAAAAATGAGTCAGAAGAAAATCAGGACTGACATTTCTAAAAATACCAAATGTGGGGAAGATGTTCTTTTTCAGAAAATAACAATTCTTAAATAAATGGTATACTGCTGCTGCTAAATGGTATAATGAATATTAAATGTAAAATTACAGAACAGATGTTCCCAAGTAATAATGATACTAATAGTAACCATCATTGATGAAGTAGCTACAAGAATGGAATGATGGGAACACTTATATTTACAGCACGGTGCCCAGTAAGGCGGGAGGCACTGAGCTGTGTATTTCATTGGGTTGGTCAAAAGGTTTGTTTGTGTTTTTCCATAACATTGTACAGAAAAATCTGAATGAGCTTTTTGGCCATCCTAATACATACATCAACTGAGTTAATAAAACCTACCTCATATGGTTATTTCCACTTTGCAAATGGGGAGACCAAGCCTCAGAAGGGTTAAGAACTTGCCAATCATCATTCTGCTAGTGATGCAAAGCCAGAATTTGAACTTGGAATGTGAACCCCAAACAGACTCAAGTCTGGTGCGACATTTTGAAAAATGAAGCAAGACAAGCTCCTCCACTCCCTTGCCACAGCCTCCTTTTCAGCTGTTTCCATCTGTTCCTGTGCCTTTTGTCACACTGAAAGACTTTCCTTACGTCATTACCTAGCACACTTGACCCAGAGCTCAGAAAAGGGAAAGAAGAAGCTGCCAGCTTCAAGAGGAAACAGAAGAAACAACCAGAGTCAGAAAAAGCTACTTTTACTGCCTGACAGTATCAAGGATGCCAAGAGAAGACAACTTCAGGTAAGCAAAGCGAATGCACTTGGGAACTGAAGGCTGTGGCCAGGGTTGGGGATTCCAGGGTCACTGAAATGTGTGGAATAGCTCCAGCTGCAGTCATTGGTATCCTTGATGAGATGTCTGAGCTAGATATAGCTAGTTCCCCCAGTGCTCACTCACCTCCACCAACTAGAGCACCATGAAGTAACAAGGTGCTCATTCATTTACTTAAAGATGTTAAAGAGCCTCTCAGTGATTTTCCTGGGCTGGACAGGTAGCTAAAAAAAAGAGAGAACCAAAAACTTTGCTTTCTTACTTTATATTCCAAAGAACTTGTTGCTTGGTGGTTTCAGTGCTATTAAAACAACATGTAGTGGCATCTTTAAATGACTTTCAAAGTTGACCCATGTAAGCCACTTTACTCAAGAAATTCAAGACAATTTTTGGTCCACAAAAGCAGTAGATTTACTTAGGGTCATGCTGGGTGTAGGACATTCCTTTTGCTTTACTCATTCGTTATTTCCTGAGGACCCACCGTGGACAAAGCATTTAATCGGGAATTTATTATCAGCTTACTGTCCTTGTGGTTTCAATGTTTGACTTCAGAAACATCAAAAATCAAGGTAAGGTGGCATGGCACAGAGTTGGTAAACTTGTTTGGTAGCTGCTTGTTGGGGCTCAAAATATGAGTGGAGTTTAAATTGTCAGTCTGAACATGATCTGTATTAGTTCTTTCTTCCCTCAAGGAAACAAGTTATAGATGAAAGTAGCTTTGTATGGGTAAAGAATTTTACAGTATTGCCAGTGTGGCTGTAAAGAACCAAATGAACATCTTTGTCAATGTCCAGTCTTCTTGTGTTGTGAGCAAATCTGGGGTGGTCAAGAAAGATGCGAGTTTGATTAGAGCTGGGATGGTTATAAACTGTCAACAAATTCCAGTTGCTGCAGGCAATCTTCAGCTATGATTTCCTCACCAGTACCATCTATCCATTTTTCCTGGATACTTTTATCTCTTTCAGGAAACTAAGGCGGGGGGTGGGGGGTGGGTAGTAAATAGACTTGCCAAAGCCAGCCAATTACAGAAGAATCTCTTTGTGAAGTTTCAATTGGAAAACATAAGACACACAAACACACACAAGTTTTCAAAGGTATAAAGACCTTTACAGAATGTTTACAAAATGAAGCTCTAGTGTATTGTTTTTGTATTATTTCCAAAGTGGGCAGACTTTTTAAATATAAACAAGCACAGATAATTTGTTTCCCTGTAAGGCAAGAGCGGGCTTCCCAGGTGGCTCAGTGGTAAAGAACCTACCTACCCATACAGAATATGCAAGAGATGCCAGTTCAATCCCTGGATCTGGAAGGCCCCCTGGAGAAGGAAATGGCAACCCACTCCAGTATTCTTGCCTGGAGAATCCCATGGACAGAGGACCCTGGTGGGCTACAGTTCATGGGATCGCAAAGATCAGACACGAATGAAGCGACTGAGCAGGCACGAGGTCATTCTTCATATTCATCACCAGGAAATTTCTGGAGTTCTGATGCTGGTCCATCTGTTTGTTTGGCACTGTACTCCTTCAAAAGCTAATATTTCCCCAGGAGTTTCAGTATGAAAAATTATGCTTCTGAATGAATTATTTATCATTATCAGTTGATAAATGACTTAACATATTACTAATAATGTAATAATATCCCCATTCAGAGAATAGTCAGAATAGTTCTAATTGATAATTGCTCCTATACAAGATTTACTGCAATATTTTTTAACTAGTGTTGTAACCAAAGTAAGAAAATTATGAAGTTTTTCATTTTGAGGTTGTGGAATCAATCTAGTTGAGTATTAGCTTCTTTGATGAATCAATGCTTAAGCTTCTCAGTCTTGTTTTAAGATTTCCAGGTGCCCTGAATTGAGCTGGTCTTTGGAGCTCTGCTATCTATCCATTCATTTAGGCCAGTGATTCTCAAGACAGGCTGCTTTAAAAATCACCCACGAGCTTTAAAAAATATGCCACACTGAGCCCTACTTACGCAAGAATCTCTGTGCAAAGGTATCAGGCCTTTCTGAAAAGCTCACAAGGTGATTTTAACACATAGTCGAGCTCAAATTTAGGCTAACAATCTGGAAACGAGTAATTTAGGCTAATTAATCTAGAAACTGACTGCTCTCAGTCTTCTCAGTTTCCACATTAAATAAAAATGGAAGAAAGCATTAGAATATGACTGGTCCGAGCGTCCTCTTTCCTCCTGAGTGTCCGTGCTGGGAGTGGTCAACAGCAGCTATCCCTCCTCTCTCTTTGGACCTCCTGTATTGAAAGGGCTGGGAGGCTGAAAAGTACTTTTCCTCGACTGTCATGTAGCTATAGTTCTGGGTACGAGTTTGTGAACCCTGCCAAGAGAGGAAGTTAAGAATAGGGCAGAGGCCATCTCCTGCTGGTGTGACCATGTTGAGGTGGCAGAAACATGACTGTTTAGAGGTTGTCAGGTGTCTGGACTCAGAACTCTGGGGTCCAGTCACCAGCTTCTTGACTTGAGAGGCAATTATGGTCACAAGGGTGGGGGCAGTTGTAGCCTGGGAACAGCTTCCTGACCACCATGTTGTTACACCAGGTCTGGCCCCATTTTTCTTGTCAAAGTGGCCAACTGGAAACCAGCAGGTTGATGAGAGGCCCATGAAATGGGGTCCAAATGGCTTTTTTTAAAAACAGCTGTAGTTTCTTAGTGTCCTTATGGCTGATTACCATTTCTATTCTAATCACGTGTGCGCTCAGTTGTGTCCGACTCTTTCTGACCCCATGGACGGTAGCCCTCCAGGTTCCTCTGTCCATGGAATTCTCCAGGCAAGAATACTGGAGTGGGTTGCCATTTCCTTCTCCAGGGGATCTTCCTGACCTAGGGATCGAACCCACCTCTCTTGCATCCTTGCATTGGCAGGGAGATTCTTTACCACTGTGCCACCTGGGAAGCCCCAGTGTGTAGCATATACTTCCTTAAAAAGTCAATGAACATGGCAAAGTGTACTGAATCAAGACTTTTTAATGTGATTATATTTTCACTGAGTTGTTTTCCTTTTGAAATAGTCAAAGATTTTTTTCTAGATCTATTAAGAACTTTATACAAGCGATATTATCACTTAGTACAAAATCACCTTCCCAAAGCTTCTAGGGTGGAAAAGGGAGTGTGTGTCAAACTTTGAAATTCCATTGCCATTTTTTTTAAACAGGTATTCAATTTACAAAATTATTGAAATTTTTTGTGGCAAAAGGAATCATTTTCTATGTCATGTTGTTAAGAAGGGTTGATCACCTAGGGGCCAGACACGAGGCCACATTATCTCTGCTATAAAGATGAGTATCTATACATTATGTATAGTTGTACAGAGTAAATTATAATCTTTGGAAAATATCCCAGGCTATAATAATATAACTCAATTAGAATGATCTCTACCTACCAGCCCTGGGGAATTTAATTGACTTACATATTATTATCTTCATGCCAACAAAATTCTAAATGATTGCTCTCCAGGAGGAGACCACTGGTTTAAAACTCTCATTTTTAAAAAACTCTATTCTCTGTGGTATAAAGGGTGATATTTTATTCTGTAGCAGTTCCACATGACCTATGTTGAATGCAAATAGAAACTTGTTAAAATAACTGGTATATTCTTTTCTTCCGAATAACAATTAATGAGGCATTCGGGTTTTTTATCGAGGACCTATAGAAATAAGCTCTTCCCTGCTAGGCATTCAGAGAATCAAAGCCTGCCTTTGGAGCTACAGCAATGACTAAAATATGTTCAATATGAACAGTGGTTTTACGCACAGCTGTGACTCTGCCCTGTTATGGAGGTACAGATGAAATACCTTTCTGCAAAAAGCCCATCAGTAGTTTCATAAAGCTGTGCTTGTCGCTTTGAGAGCCAAATATCTCTGGGGCCAGGGAATGATGTTACTGCCCCGTTGAACGCTCTGTCCCAGCCTTTCGCAGAGACTAGAGCTCTCTCCCTTGACTGAGAGACCCATGAACCCTTCCTGGGCCTCACCAGGGATCTTTGTGCCAGTTCTGGCAGTAAAATCACTAGCTTAAAAGTTGGAGTATTTGAGAGGTTGTGTGTGTCCAGTTGTGTCTGGGTCTCTGTGACCTTGTGGACTGTAGCCGGCCGGGCTCCTCTGTCCATGGGATTTTCCAGGCAAGAATACTGGAGTGGGTTGCCATTTCCTTCTCCAGGTGATCTTCCTGACCCAGAGATCGAACCTGCATCTTTTGTGTCTCCTGCACTGGCAGGCAGGTTCTTTACCACTAGCAGCACCTGGTTAGTCATTTACAATTGTGGCCAAAATCATAGGGTTCCAAACCAAGAGAAAGTCACTCCTTCCCATCTCTCTCATTCACTAGCCTGCATTTCTCCCCCCCAGATTTTGCACTTTCTCTCCATCTCTTCCCCCCATCCTTTGCTTTTGTGCCCTCTGGAATTCTCTTTGATCGTAAATAAAATTCCTACATTCTCCAGTCTCTTTAGAGAATACCTTCTCATATTCTTGCACCAGCAGAAACTGGACTCTTTCAAGGACACAGACTCTTTGGTGACTTTCTCTCCTCCTACTTTGTCAGCATCCTCCTGGGTACCATTGGTACTGCTCCGTTAACCTTCTAACTTCCAGGAAAAGTTCTTCCTCCCTTCAGCATTGTGCCATTCCTGGTTGCTTACCTCTAAGTCCTGGCTCCTCCCTGCTACTTCTTGTCTTAGGAACACATTCTCTTTCCCCACCTCTAATCTTGCCATCAGCCAAGGAAATTCAAGATTTCTGAGATGGCTTTATGGTGATTAGCCTCACTCTCTCTTGACTGCATCAGCCTCAACGATCTCCATTCCATTTCAGCCATCTCCTTCATTGCTACCCCTATAATCCCGTCACCAGCCACAAGTATTCTACTCCAAAACTCTTAATGTCCAGCAGCCTACACTTTATCAAAACGTGTTTCCTTCCAACTTGTTGCCCTCAGTCACATTAAACCTGTTTTCGTTGTAAATATCTTAATGCCCTGATTTTTATTGGAATATAGTTGCTTTACAAAGTTGTTGGTTTCTGCTGTACAGCAAAGTGAATCAGTTAAATATATATCCACTTTTTAGATTCTTTTCCCATATAGGTCATTACAGAGTACTGAGTACAGTGCCCTGTGCTATACAGCTAGGTCCTTTGTTGTTGTTGTTTAATCGCTAAGTCATGTCCAACACTTTTTTGACCCCATGGACTGTAGCCCTCCAGGCTCCTCTGTCCATGAGATTTCCCAGGCAAGAATACTGGAGTGGACTGCCATTTCCTTTTCCATGGGATCTTCCTGACCCAGGGATTGAACCTGCATCCCCTGTACTGGTAGGTGGATTCTTTACCACTGAGTCATCAGGGCAGCCCCCTAGTTTATTTAGTTAATTAGTCATCTAGTTTATTTATAGTACTGTGTACTGTGTATATGTAATTTCGCTATGGAGAACAGTATGAAGGATCCTTAAAAAACTGATAGTTACCATATGTCCAGTAATCCCATTCCTGGTCATATATCTGAAGAAATTCAAAAAAATGACATGCACCCCAATGTCCCATCATTCTTCCTAGATCCTCCTCTAATCTAGACTATCCAGATTAGACCCCACAGGTGAATACTTGAGCTAGCATCTCACTAGAAACCTTAACTTCCTTGTCATCTTGAGCTTTCTGTGCTTCTAACCAACAAAACGTCAGCTCTGTATCAGTGCTACAACATTTCTTCTCTGCAACAACCACTTTTATTGGTTCCTACCCCTATTTCTTTATTCTAAGTAGATACATTTTGCTTGTCAGTTCATCCAGAAAACTGGGCTATGAGTTATGATCTCTTGCCCTGTTTCCCTGGTGACTCAAATGGAAAGAATCCACCTGCAATGCAAGAGTCCTGGATTCGATCCTTGAGAGAGGAAGATCCTCTGTGGAAGGAAAGGGCTACCCCTGCAGTATTCTTGCCTGGAGAATTCCGTGGACTCAGAGGAGCCAGGTTAGCACAGTCCATGGGGTCACCACAGTCAGACGTGACTGAGCCATTAGCGCTACTGCTACGACTACTACTATCTCTTTCACCTGTTGGCTCTCTTCTCCACAATCTTAACTAGACCCGCATGTACCTCTTTGGTCTTATAGGATAAAGTACTTTTCCTACCATTTAAAACTACTCCCTCACCTGTGCATTGTCTTTCATCATCAATTGCCTCCTTCCCTGCTGGTCACAGCACTTTCAGGCCACAGTTGCCCCCTCTACCCACACTCCAAATCTCAGGCAGTCGCTGAACTAGCATCTTCCTCACCTCTGCCCTCTCCCTACTGTAACTTTTAAGAGTCACAGAATAGTCTGCTCTGCTGCTGTGTTCTCACCTCCTGTTCACTTCTCTGCCTTCTGCTCCTGACACTCGAATCCTACCATTAGGGTTACCGGTGCAACTTCCACTGCCAAATTCGAAGGTAACTCATCAGTCCTTTTCTTGCAGGAGATCACTGTGGCACTGGGTACCACTGACATCCCTTATCTCAAAAGATTTTATTTCTTATTTGATGATTGGGACTATCTTCCAGCTGTTTCACATTCACTGCTTAACTAATACTGTAAAAAAAAACTCAAAGTATTCAACTCTATCCACTTGGTCACCAAAGACAGAAGACTTGGAATCACCCAAGAGTTCTTCCTCTTCCGTCTACATCCCAACAAATGCAGAGTCCAGGTGGTTTTGCTTCTGAAATATTTCTTGGAATTCTCTTTTGATCCCACCACTCTGGTCCTGACTCAGGGTCCTCATTTTCTCACCTGGATTGCTGCTGTAGTCTCCTCCTACCCCACCACCCAGTTACATGTGGCTCCCTTGCTTACATCCTACGATTGTGCAGCATCACCCATAAGATGAGGTCTGAGTTCCTAACTCTGAACCGCAGCTTCCCACAACCTGGCCCCTCACCCTACTTCTCAGGCACATTTTCTTCCTACTCCCTGACCTGCACCAGTTCCCTGCACAGATACTGTGTTGCTTCTCGCCTTTGCTTGCATTTTCCCCTCTGCCTTCCAGGTCCCAAGTCTCATCCTTTTTCCAACCGATGCAGCACCTGCAGAGTCTGGCTTTTGTCTGCCCATCTCCACATCCACCTTCTAGGCATGGGTAAACTATTCTCCTCTCCTCACACAGTAAAACCCTCCCATGTGTACACTGATTACTTAGGTGAATGATAGAGAAGTGTGGTTGCTCCCCCTCCACCATAACGCTAAGAAAGAAGCTCATGACTAGCAAATAGAACTGTGCCATATCCATGTTGCCTTCCCCACCATGAAAAACAGAACCTGAAGCACTACTGTTGGCACTTACGACATAACCTAAATACAGCTGCCATTCAGTTCAGTTGGGTATAAATGAATTAAGCAATGAAATGGCACGCTTACTTGTACTGGATGTTGGCTTCCTGCAGGAAGGTCAACAGGGCTCGGGAGCCATTGTGGGGAACGTGGACGTCGGTGACTGTTCCCTGTGATATCCGGGAGACACCTCCGGGCTGCCACAGGTCCACCTGTAGTGCAGGAACCAACCTATAATTCACAGTCAATGTCGGTGGGGAAAGATCCATGTCACAGTGTCAAACACATCATCTTGTTGGCTTACAGAAATACCAAAGCCATTTTAGAATTAGACTCAAGGCTTTCCTCATCAGGGTCAAACTCTCAGTTAATTCTGAATTTAGTGTCCAAGTGATATCACATTCATATGGAGTCTGATCATAATTTACAAGTAATAAATACCAATCTATTAGTTGTAAGATAAAACTAGTTTTAAGTATGACTTTGATACTGTTTAAAATTATTTACTGCACTAATATTTGTATAATAGCAAGAAAGAGGAATACATAGATGACCCTTCTTCCTACTATAAAGCAGATTGTGGTCCCTTGACAACATTTGGTATCGTTAAATGGAGTGCTCTCTTAATGCTGCCTCCTCCCATGATGCAAGCTTGTTCACCGATTCATACTCAGCTTTCACATGCCAGTAGAAACATCCCTTTCTCAGGAGTGGTAGGGGGGGTACTTGTCAGCCAGGGCAGGGCTCCTTGTCACAGCTCTTAGAGAATCTCATGTGTCTTTCATCATGTGTGCCTCTTCCCAGAATGTAAGCTCCACGAGGGCAACGGATTTGTCCACTTAGTTACCAACCCATTCCAAGTGCCTGGCATGGTGCCTTGTGCATCTTAGCAACTCAGTCATTATTTGCTGCATAAGTGCAGACCCTGCAGGGTAATTGACTACATGTTCATCACTCATTCAGAGTTTTGCAGGAAAGCAAAAGATCACTGCTTGGCTTACAGTAGAGTCTGTGGTACACTGTCTGGTGCTCCATGCCTAGTAGGAGCTGCTGCTGCTGCTGCTGCTAAGTCACTTCAGTTGTGTCCGACTCTGTGCGACCACATAGACGGCAGCCCACCAGGCTTCCCCATCCCTGGGATTCTCAGGCAAGAACACTGGAGTGGGTTGCCATTTCCTTCTCCAATGCATGAAAATGAAAAGTGAAAGTGAAGTCGCTCAGTTGTGTCCGACTCTTAGCAACCTCATGGACTGCAGCCCACCAGACTCCTCCGTCTATGGGATTTTCCAGGCAAGAGTACTGGAGTGGGGTGCCATTGCCTTCTCCAAGTAGGAGCTGCACATTCACTGAAAGAATGAATTGAACTCAGCTGGGATGGAGGACAGCCTCAATTCTATACAAGCCAAGAGCTGCACTTTCAGTAAGGCACAGTTTGTCCTTACAGGTCATGTCCATGTCTTCTGTTCGGGACTCCTTCTTCCTGCGTTTCTGGTCTTGATCTGTTACAGGATCATGCAACCCTCAGTTGTGTCTTTGTGACCCCATGGACTGTAGCCCACCAGGCTCCTCCATCCATGAAATTCTCCAGGCAAGAATACTAAAGCAGGTTGCTATTTCCTTCTCTAGGGGATCTTCCCGACCCAGGGATTGAACCCAGGTCTCCTGCATTGCAGGCAGATTTTTTTTTACCATCTGAGCTACCAGGGAAGCCCCCTGAAACAGAGGCATTTATGTTGGGGACAAAAAGAGTTTACCTGTTTTCTTTCAGGGAGCTGACTCCTCCACTAACTTGCAAGGGCAAGTCTAACACAGCTAACGTGCTAGTCCAACAAGCATAGGACGACAGAAGTGTGGAGCTGGGAGGGATGCTAAGAGGTCATTTGATCCATCTGCCAGCCCTTGGGCAAGGATATGTCCAGGCCTGGACCAGATTGTCCCCAATTGATGCATCTAAACCACATCTTTTATGTTTCCCAAAGATGAGAGTTGACGCTATCCTAATTTAACTCCTATCCACATTTAACCAGGTTTTCAGACATTTTCTTAATCCCTTACACTGAAGCAGACTTTTTTTTTTTTCTTGTTCCATTCTTCAGTGGGGAATGACTGGTTTCTTGCTTTTGTGAGACAAAGTACCTTTCTGTCTTCCACTTTTCTTGATGTTAAGACTTTCTAATCCTTTAATCATCTTTGCCTCTAAACCCATTACAGAGACAGATCTTGCTATTAAGGTGTATCACCTAATACCTGTGGAGATGAGGAAATAGTGCTGCATTTGGAGGGTGGAGAGCCACAGGAACCTGAAATATCTGAATAACCACTCTGGTGATGAGTCTGTGAGTGCTGTTTTCTGGGGCATATGCTAAAATAAGAATCCTCATTCCACAGAAGAGTGTAGCTTCTCCATAGGAAAATTCCATGGAAGAAACGTCCCCTACTGCCTGACCTGGAGAAGCCTTCCTAGGAAATGTCACCAGAAAGCAGTTGGTCTAAAACAAACCAACAAAAAAAGAATCTGCAAAAATCAGAAAGTGTATTTTGTTTTGGTATTAGTAAACTAAAATCAATTACCAGATTTTTCTCTGGTAATGTTTTAGGGAAAGGGTACTTGGGTAAGTAACATGGATATTTCAGTCTTGGGTGGCAGGCTGACGCCTACACTAAGATACAGGAGACTCCTATGTCTAAGTTATAGTAATACTCCTGTTAATACTCACATGAGATTTGTAAAGTGCCACCCACTTTATAGATAGTTCTAATCTTTTCTATAAGACCTTGGGAAATGAGTTAATTGTACCTTTCATGAACAAGAAGACTCAGGTTCAGAGAGGCAAAGTCCTTTCCCAAGGATGCAGGGCTACCAAATGGCATTATAGAATGTGCTTAACTCCAGTACCCAGCATTTACTGACTGGGTAAGTAACTCCAGGATTTCCTGCAAATATCCCAGAACTAGAAACAACTTCCAGTTTCCTGCCTTAGTGTTCAAGAGGGTCTGCTTGGTGGCTTTCACATCCTGGTCTTTCCCATTAGGGGCTTTTTGCCCTATGAATTCTATATGCAGGTATTTTAAAGTTCAAATCAGTTCACTGTGGGCAGGTTACCATCAGTTATTTCCTTAGGGCCTGATCCCATCTGGATGAAGTGATGAACCGGCTCTGAGGAGAAAAGCTGGGTGACCCTGGATAGTGACCACAACATAGAAAAAGCAGCCTGGTCAGGATGGCCTAAGGCTGTTTGCAGACCAGCTGCCTCAGGTCTTTACTGCCAAGGCCAACTGATATTCCAGGAAAGGATGCTCCTCTGCAGAGTCTCTCACCTTGGAACTGGGTGGGTGTTCCCATGCATTCCTTTCCTTCTATGACCACCAGTCACAGCCAGATCTGTTTAAGAGGTGGAGGAAGTTTAATGTAAAAGTTCACAGCATGGACTTGGGAATCCAACGACCCTAGGCTGGAATGCTAGCTCTGGCAGCATGGACTGTATGACTTTGGATGAGGTTTTAACATTTCTGGGGGCTTCCCTCATAGCTCAGTTGGTAAAGAATCTGCCTGCAATGTAGGAGACCCCAGTTCAATTCCTAGGTTGGCAAGATCTGCTGGAGAAGGGAAAGACTACCCACTCCAGGATTCCCTTGTGGCTCAGCTGGTAAAGAATCCACTTGCAATGGAAGAGATCTGGGTTCAATCCCTGGGTTGAGAAGATTCCCTGGAGAAGGGAAAGGCTACCCACTCCAGTATTCTGGCCTGGAGAATTCCATGGACTGTATAGTCCATGGGGTTGCAAAGAGTTGGACACAATTGAGCGGCTTTCACTTTCACTTAACATTTCTGAGTCTTAGTTTCCTCATCTAGACTGTGAAGGTAATTTTAAAACCTACTCACAGGTTTTTATTTTTGGTAACATTAACTGGAATAATAGAAGTAAAATACATAGCAGAGAGCCTGTCATAGTGACAGCTTGAAAACCCTTAACTATTTGTTGTTGTTATTGTTACCTGAAAAGTACCTGGGTGGCCAACATGGTGGAGTAGAGACCCTGCTTTACACAAGGGCACAGCAAAATTACAATTTATAGGGCAGCTATCAGTGAAAATGGCAGGAGATGCAGGAAAGAGCTTCCACAATGAAAGGTACAAGGAGGAGCCACAGTGAGACAGTAGGATGGATGGAGATGCAGTATAGTCAAGACCACACCCCTGGGTGGGTGACCCACAAGCAGGAGGATAATCACAACTGCAGGAGTTCCTCCCAAGGAGCAAGGGATCCGAGGCTCACTTTGGGCTCCTGCAAAGGAAACTGAGCTCCCAGAATGTCTGGCTTTGAAGGCCAGTGTAATGGGGATTCTCCCTGGGGACACAGATACTGGCGGCAGGCCTTTGGAGGACCCCATGGTGCCATGAGGACATGGCTGCTAGCAGACTTCATCTTATAGTCTTCTCTCTAGCTTATCAGTGCAGGGTGCTCACCTGCCCACCATGTAAGCAGCCCAGTGAGCTGAGGCAGGGCCATAGCCCTGAGAGCAAATGCTTTAAAAGAGGAACAACTAGAGAATTAAAAAGAGCAGAAACTTATAATCCAATAGAATCTTAGAAAAAAGTTGAGAAAATTTCCCAGAATGTAGAGCAAAATGGTAAAAAGATGGAAAATAGAGAAAATACAGGAAAATAAATCATATGCCCAACATCTGGTGAATTAAGAGCATAAAGACAGATTAGAGAAGAAAGGAGAACACAGATCAATACATAAGGATTTTTAGAATACCAGGAATAAAGACAAGATCCTAAAAGTTTTTAGACAGTGTATGCTAATGACCCTGTCCCCAATGCTAGGAGACCTGGGTTCGACCTTGGGATGGGAAAACCCTCTGGAGAAGGAAATGGCTACCCACTAAAGTATTGGAAGAAAAGTTATGACCAACCTAGACAGAATATTAAAAAGCAGAGACATTACTTTGCTAACAAAGGTCCATCTAGTCAAAGTTATGGTTTTTCCAGTAGTCATGTATAGATGTGAGAGTTGGATCCTAAAGAAAGCTGAGCACCGAAGAATTGATGCTTTTGAACTGTGATGTTGGAGAAGACTCTTGAGAGTCCCTTGGATAGCAAGGAGATCCAACCAGTTCATCCTAAAGGAGATCAGTCCTGAATATTCATTGGAAGGACTGACGCTAAAGCTGAAACTCCAATACTTTGGCCACCTGATGCAAAGAACTAACTCATTTGAAAAGACCCTAATGCTGGGAAAGATTGAAGGCAGGAGGAGAAGGGGATGACAGAAGATGAGATGCTTGGATGGCATCACCAACTCGATGGACATGAGTTTGAGCAAGCTCCAGGAGTTGGTGATGGACAGGGAAGCCTGGTGTGCTGCAGTCCATGGGTTGCAAAGAGTTGGATATGACTGAGCAACTGAACTGAAAGTATTCTTGCCTGGAGAATTCCATGGACAAAGGAGCCTGGCAGGCTACAGTCCATGGGGTTGCAAAGAGTTGACACAACTGGGCAACTAACACTTTCACACTAATGACCAACTAGCCATGGGATTTACTTTTCCAGCAATACAGAGATCTAGAAAACCTTAACATGCTTCTGCTGCAAGATAGCTAGAAAAAGCTGAATAAAATATAGCTACTATTCCTTCTAAAGTAGAGTGGAGCTCCCCCAAATGTAAAGTGAAATTCCCAGGAGCCTAAAATAAAGAAGAAAATGCCATTTAGAGCTGTGTGCATGTGAGCTGTGATGGTATCAGAATTGCGGGAATCTGTCACAACCACATGGGGAATCAGGCTGAGATCTGGGGTCCAAAGTTCAGAGTTGGAACCAAGCTTCTAGTATAAAACTAGACCTTCAAAGGGCAATAGCCTCAGTTAAAGAGCAGGAATTAACAACTACACACCAGTAAGATTTGATAAGGAGGCACTTCGTAGTAATAAATGCAAGACCTCTCCAGATAAAGATGTACCCTCAAGCCAGGCCATGCAGACTTCTTTCATCTGAAACTTTGCTGAAGAAGAGTTCATGAGAAAAATATAGAACACATGATCAAGGTATCTACTATAAGTAAAAGCCAACATATCCAACTCATAGCTAGAATGCTCAACTCGAGATCTTCATTGGGTCTAAAAGACTGGCTAGAGGAAGTTCCTGAGAAGGAAAGGAAATGAAAGATACTTTGATGGGGTTATCAATTCCATATAGATGAAATATTTCAGACAAACAGGAGATAGGTAAAGGAGTTCTGAGGGAAGTACAATGTCTGCAAGGCAGAAAAACACAGAAAAAACATCAGGAAAAAATAGTTTCAAGAAAAAAATAAGATAACATGTCAGTAAATATAGTTAATTGAAAAGGATTACATTCTCCAGCTTAAAGGACCTGAATATTGAATAATAAGTATTCTCCTAAGTACTGGTTACAAAAGACATAAAATAGAAACAATGAAAATGAAAGAATGGAAAAGATATATACCATACAAATACTAAAGGAAAAAAGCTAGTATAACTATATTAATAGCAAAACATTTAGGGCAAAACCATTTTTAAGGGATAATATATTAATATATATACATATCACTATATATAATGCAGAAATATAAAAATATCTTTATACATATGTATGTACATATGTACATCCATACATACTAATAAAATTCTCAGTTTACTGGGAAGACATAAATGCTACTAATCTGAATGCATTCAATTAAACAGCATCAAAATATGTATCACAAAAATGGATATCATAGGGATTTTAAATTAAAAATCTTATATCTCAGTAACCAAAAGATCAGACTTGCTTCCCAAGCACACTTAGAATTTTTATGAAAATTAACTCAATACCAGGCTACAAAATAAGTTTCAACAAATGTCAGAGAATTCATGTCAAACAAATGTTCTCTGATTACAGTGTAATTAAATTTAGAAATCAGTGACAAAATATATCTACATTTAGAAATTGAGAAAACAGACTTTATTTAACTTGTGGGTTAAGAAAGACACTGTAGTAAAGTTGCAACCAAATCAAAACTAAATAGGACATTTCTAAGAAATTTATAACCTTAAATGATCCTGTTGCAGAAGAATAAAGATGAGAAATTGATGAGTCTTATGTCTAAATCAAAACTTAAAAAAAGAACAATAGTATAAACTACAAAAGAATAGAATACAGGGCATTAGAAAAAAAGAGGATACATTAGTGAAAGGGGGAAAAAAAAAACTAATGGTGAGGCTCACCAAAACCAAAGTGGGTCTTTGAAACATATTTAAAATAGAAAACTTGTTAGCACAATTGCTTAAGAGCAAGAGAATGAAGGTTCAAGTGTTATTAATAGTGATGAGATAGTCATAGCCTGAGAAAAAGAATGATAGGCCAATTTTACTTATAAACATAGGTGCCAACCCTAGAAATGTATGTGAGCAAACTATAGAAAAAGGTATTAATGTCATGACTGAATGTAATTAGTTTACCTTTAGTGTATTTCATTATATCAATAGTAATATATTAAAGAAACTATATGATCATATCAATACACTCAGAAAGATAACTTTTCAAAGTTCTATGTCTATTAATTATAAAATATATATAAAAATTAATACTAAAAAGTATACTTCCTTAGCCTATTAAATACTATCTACCAAAAATATTCAGCAGGTATTTGCATACAGGAGTAGCATTAGAAGCATTCATTTTAAACTCAGAAACAAAGTAAATGTACATTAATGCCAGTTCCACAGATTCTCATACTGATGGTCATGGACAGCAGAAGAATAAAGAAAAGGCTAAGAGCTAGAAGGGAAGAAATAAGACTGTCATTATTTACAAATCACTGTGTACAGAGAAGGCAAGGGAGTCAACACAGGTAAACCATGAAAATTCAGTGATCAGCAGCATTTAGGGATACAATATCAAAGTAAATATATACACGTACATTAATCTAAGGCCAGACACTATAAAACTCTTAGAGGAAAACATAGAACACTCTGACGTAAATCCCAGCAAGATCTTTTTTGACCCACCTCCTAGAGAAATGAAAATAAAAACAAACAAATGGGACCTAATTAAACTTAAAAGCTTTTGCACAGCAAAGGAAACCATAAACAAGACCAAAAGACAACCCTCGGAATGGGAGAAAATACTTGAAAACAAAGCAACTGACTAAGGGATTAATCTCCAAAATATATAAATAGCTCATGCAGCTCAATAACAAAAAACCAAACAAACCAATGAAAAAAATGGATGGAAGACCTAAACAGACACTTCTCCAAAGAAGACATACACATGCCAACAATTACATGAAAAGATGCTCAACGTGTCTAATTATCAGAGAAATACAAATCAGAATTACAATGAGGTATCACTTCACACCAGTCAGAATGACCATCATCAAAAAATCTCCAAACAATAAATGCTAGAGAGGATGTGGAGAAAAGGGAACCCTTCCCCACATTGTTGGTGGGAATGTAAATTTGTACAGTCATTGTGGAGAACAGTATGGAGGTTCCTCAAGAAAACTAACCACAGAACTACCACATGACTCAGCAATCCCACTCCTGGGCACATTCCCAGAGAAAAACGTAATTCAAATAGATACATGCACCCCGATGTTCACTGCAGCACTATTTACGAAAGCCAGGACATGGAAGCAACCTAAATGCCCATCAGCAGAAGAATGGATAAAGAAGATGTGGTGTATGTACATATATATGTGCACACACATAATGGAATATTACTCAGCCATAAAAAGGAATAAAATAGTGCCATCTGCAGAAACATGGATGGACCTAGAGAGTGTCATAGAGTGAAGTATGTCAGAAAGAGAAAAACAAATATATAATATCACATATATGTGGAATCTAGAAAAAATAGTACAGATGAACTTATCTGCAAAGCAGAAATAGAGACACATGTAGGGAACAAACATATGGATACCAAGGATGGAAGTAGGGGTGGGATGAACTGGGAGTTGGGATTAGCATACGTGAACTAGTATAGATAAATTATGAGACCCTACTCGAGAGCACAGGGAACTCTACTCAAAGCTCTATGGTAACCTAAATGAGAAAGAAATCTAAAAAAGGGAGGAGTATATGTATATGGATAACTGATTCACTTTGTTTTACAGCAAAAACTAACAACATTGTAAAGCTATATATTGCAATGAAAGTGAAAGTGAAGTCGCTCAGTCGTATCTGACTCTTTGCAACCCCATGGACTGTAGCCTACCAGGCTCCTCCCTCCATGGGATTCTCCAGGCAAGAGTACTGGAGTGGGTTGCCATTTCCTTCTCCAATATATTCCAATAACAAATTTAAAAATGTGTATTTGATGGGCCTTGAATTATCTCCATAAAATAGCATTAAGTGAAAAAGCGGGTTATTAGAAAAGTAGGTTTAGGTGATGTCACCAAAATGGTGACATAGGAGACCCCAGACTCCATCTTCCAACAAAAATCAACAATTAGCCAGATAGCCATAAGTAAAAACAGCTCTGAGTGAGCTCTGGAGTCTACTTAAGAAGTTTCAGCAACACTGTGGAACAACAACAAGAAGACAAGAAAGTCAGCTTCAATTTGCCTGCATCATCCCAGCCAAAAACCAGCACTGCTCAGTATCAAGAGGGAACATCCCAGCAAGACAGAGTTCTCCTCTTTACCGTCTGAGACCATTTAAAGAGAAACTGAGTTGTATTTACCACTGAAGAAGGAACCAGTGGCCAACACAGCTGCCACAGGCCTCCTGCAGATGTCACTGGCTTTTGCCCCACAGGTATTCATACATACTAATGGCAGCGAAGTCCCTCCTGCTCCCCTTGCCCCACTGCCCCCTCCAACACCGGCAGAGCCTAGTACACCTCCAGCTGCACCAGCAGCCAGCTCGGGCCCCTGTTACGGTGCAAGTCCATGCATGTGACCTGCTTTAACTCCTGTGGCTGACCCCCACCACTGTGCATGTACTTGGGGCTGCACCTCCAGCTGGGCACGTGCATGTGACTGAACTGAGGCCCAATACCAGACTGCAGAGTGCACACCTTGAAGGAGATGGGACAGCCACAGGAGAGCATGCTGACAGCAACAAGCAAACCCCTGTGGCTGCTTGTGGGCACAGGTCAGGCCCTGTCTTCTGTCACTGGCCTACACCACGATACTCATCTGGAGTTAACGTCTCCAGCTGCACACCTGCCTGGCCCAACCCTGCCACCAGCCTCACTGCAGTATACACACCTGGGGGAGATGGTGTAGTGACGGGAGGTCACACCAACCCCCAGGGCTCCTATCGTTGCCAGAAAGTTCACTGTTAACCCTGCTTTGGCCCCTGTTACTACGAGTATATCTGCATTGAGCTCCTGCCACCACACAGGTTGGGCCTTTGCCTTCCCTGGTGGCTTAGATGGTAAAGAATTTGCCTGCCAGTGCAGGAGACATGGATTCCAACCCTGGGTTGGGAAGATTCCCTGGAGAAGGAAGTGGCAACCCACTCCAGTACCCTCTCCTGGGAAGTCCCAGAGACAGAGGAGCCTGGAAGGCTACAGTTCATGGGATCACCAGGAGTCAGACATTATTGATTATAGGCATGCACGCATGCGTGCACACTACAGAGGCACCTGCAGCTGGCCCCTAGAGTTGAATTTGTACATGCCACTGGCTCTAAAATTTGTATGGAACCACAAAACACTTCAAATAGCCAAAGTAATCCTGAGAAAGAAGAACAAAGCTGAAAGTATCACACTTTCTGATTTCAAACTATATTATAAAGGGATAATAATAAAACAGTATGAAATTGGCATAAAACAGACATAGATTAATGAAACAGAAGAGAGCCTTGCAATAAACCTATGCATATATGGTCAATTAATTTACTACAGAGTAGCCAAAAATATACAATGGGAAAAGGACAGTCTCTTCAAACAAATGTGCTGGAAAACTGAACAACCATATGCAAAAGAATGAACTTGACCACTATCTTATACATGAAAGTCAACTCAAAATGGATTAAAGACTTGAACATAAGACCTGAATGCCCTGTCAGGGAATAGATCATTGAAGATCATGTCTTCCCTAACATTCCTAATATTCCCTAACAGTATCAGGCAGTATTCAGTTCAGTTCAGTTGCTCAGTTCAGTTCAGTTCAGTCGCTCAGTCGTGTCCGACTCTTTGCGACCCCATGAATTGCAGCATGCCAGGCCTCCCTGTCCATCACCAACTCCCGGAGTTTACCCAGACTCATGTCCATTGAGTCAGTGATGCCATCCAGCCATCTCATCCTCGGTTGTCCCCTTCTCCTCCTGCTCTCAATCCCTCCCAACATCAAAGTCTTTTCCAATGAGTCAACTCTTTGCATGAGGTGGCCAAAGTACTGGAGTTTCAGCTTTAGAATCAGTCCTTTCAAAGAACACCCAGGACTGATCTCCTTTAGGATGGACTGGTTGGATCTCCTTGCAGTCCAAGGGACTCTGAAGAGTCTTCTTTAACATCACAGTTCAAAAGCATCAATTCTTTGGCACTCAGCTTTCTTCACAGTCCAACTCTCACATCCATACATGCCCACTGGAAAAACCATAGCCTTGACTAGAAGGACCTTTGTTGGGAAAGTAATGTCTCTGCTTTTCAATATGCTGCCTAGGTTGGTCATAACTTTCCTTCCAAGGAGTAAGCGTCTTTTAATTTCATGGCTGCAGTCACCATCTGCAGTGATTTTGGAGCCCCCCAAAATAAAGTCTGACACTGTTTCCACTGTTTCCCCATCTATTTCCCATGAAGTGATGGGACCAGATGCCATGATATCATTTTCTGAATGTTGACCTTTAAGCCAACTTTTTCACTCTCCTCATTAGCCTACATCTTTTCTTGTAATGCCTCCACCTTATTCAGAGCCTGTCAAAAAGATGTATCAAATTCTTAAGTAGTACATGCTTTGAAAAATACATTGTTAAACAACTATTGCCTACTATGTCCCTTTGCACTGTCTGGCAAGAGACCATTATATTACTGCCTTTGAGACTTTAGAGAGTATCAGACTTATTAGCCTCATGGATAGCTTGACAATGAAAGACTTGAAATGAAGAAATGAAAGACTTGAAAATTAAGACTCTTGAGACCGACCACCAGAAATCCTAATTTCAAGGGTTGCAAGAGAATCTGACTTTTTAACAAGTGCACTAGGCAATTCTGAAATAGTTGTTCTGAGGACCATGCTTTATGAAAGTCCCATGTGAGGACTGCTCTTTCAAGTGGGTGTTAATGACAACACCAGATTTAACTATAGTTTTGAAGACTCTGAAATTTTCTCTGTTTACTTTGTACATCAAGAAACCCTTAGTAGTCCTTAATCAGCTACTCTTTTTCAGTGACTCTTGGAGAAAGCTTGTGTCTGGCACCAGTTTTAGAGGAAAAGTCATTTGTTTGGCAGCAGAAAAGGATATGCACAGAGATGTGGAGGCAGGGATAGGAACCAAGTCCATTCTCAATTTTTCCTGAGTCAAATCTACACATTCTATGCATTTTCAGAAAACATTCAAATTCAGGTATAGTCGTTTTTGTATGATGTGCATTTCCATAATTCAAAATAGCTTCAACATGACTGGAAATTTCTATAATGGACTGAAAATTGTGAAATTGTTAGTTGCTCGGTTATGTCCAACTCTTTGCGACCCCATGGACTGTAGCCCACCAGGCTTCTCTGCCCACGGACTTCTCCAGGCAAGAATACTGGGGTGGGTTGCCATTTCCTTCTCTAGGAAATCCCCCAACCCTGGGATCAAACCCAAGTCTCCCCTTTGCAGACAGATTCTTTACTGTCTGAGCCACCAGGGAAGGGGTGGCTTATAAATGGTAAACATTTATTTCTCATAATTCTGGAAGCTGGGAAGTCCAAGATCAAGATGCCAGCAGATTAGATGTCTGGAGAGACCCTGCTTCCTGGTTCATAAATCTTATTGGTATGTTCTCATTTGATGGAAGGGGCAGGTAAGTGTTCTGGGCAAGGTCATGAGTACCATGCATGAGGGCTTCACCTTCATCACCCAATCACTTCCCCAAAGCCCTATCTTCTAATACCATCACATTGGTGATCAGTTTCAACATATGAATCTGGAGGGGACAAAAACATTTATTCAATAGCAATAATCCAGGGTAATGTAAAAATAAAACTGAATTTGCACTGGTTCCTATATGATTTTCCCAGTGTGTTAAAGTTTTACACTGACAAGTAATAGAAGCTGAACATAAAGGGTACTCTGCAGAGGAACACAGTAAGGCTCAGAGGAATTCAGGACATTTCAAAATCCCATTCACCCCGTGTTCTCACTCTTGGCTCAACTCGATCACTGCTTCGCCTGGAAAGTCCCCTTTGCTTGTTTTTTTCTGATCCTTCTGAATGTTGTCCTTGTCACTCTGAAGCTCAGTGGACTCCTGTCACCCCTTTCCATCCAGCCACTCTTATTTCCTGCAATAAATACCTATATTTACTGTCCCTGTGTCAACTGTAGTGTTTATTCATTAGGAATTTAACATACCTTTTAAATCACACTAGTATTTTATTGTTTTGTTGTTGTTTTTGTTATTCTATGTATAAAGTTGCATGGGTTTGAGTGGTCTGTCAATAATCTAATTTTCTTAGAAGCCCTGTTATTTTTAGTGTATAATTTTGTATAATGCAAGGTTTTCTGGAATGTAAATATTGTATTCTAGCAAAAGCACCAATGTGTGCGTATGTGTGTGTGTTAGTGACTTAGTCGTGTCTGACTGTTTGCGATCGCATAGACTGTAGCCCGCCAGGCTCCTCCATCCATGGGATTCTCCAGACAAGGATACTGGAGAGGGTTGCCATTTCCTTCTCCAAAAGCACCTATATTCTTAAACAAAATAGAAATGGTCATCTGTCTATGTGCTGTTTGAAATCATTTATGTCTTTGATCGTCTCTGTGAAGAAGAATACTGAAGAATGGGCAGGTTTTGGCTCTGAGTTTGGAATCACTAAGCATTGCTTTTCTGTACCATGCCATGGGGTTTGGTTTATGGATCTCAACTTCTTACAGTGGCAGATACACAAATCTTTTAACCCACTTTCAGAGTGTATGCCTGTCAGCTGAACATGCTGCTCAATTTCTGTTTCACAAATACACAGTTAAAGATCCAAGAACCAAACCAGGTACTCTATACAAAAACAAGTATGGAAAGAAAGAGGTGGGTTTCTTTGGGGGAATCTTGAAACTGAATAACCCATTAAGGGCCTGGGGCTTCTTGTGACATAATATATGATGTAGGGCTTCCCTGGTGGCTAACACAATAATATCCCTGGGTCAGGAAGATCCCCTGGAGAAGGGAATGGCAACCCACTTCAGTATTCTTGCCTGGAGAATTCCTTCTTGTGGCATAATGTGTGATAAGAATGACAAATTGTACTCTACTGTTTTTTAGACTGTCTTCACCATTTTTAAGTGCATGCAGTTTAGTAGGGTTAACTACAGTCACGCAGGGAACAGGTCTGCAGAACGTCATCTCTACTTATTCAACTATAACTTCCCTTTCCCCTCTCTCCACCATTATTTTTTAAAATTCCTGACCATTTGCCAATTGAGCAGGTGGTAACTGTATGGTTATCTAAAGTCGCCTTTCGCTTGCTGAGTCATAAAAAATTCAAAGAACCAAGGGAGTTAACTTCAACCAGGTTTGAGATAAATCCAGGAAAAAAGAGAAATAACTTCTAATCCCAAGAGTAGAAATGCTGTCAGGATGTATCAATTGTTAATTCACAGCAAGGAACGCTTTGATCAGTATTAAGCTGGCCTGAGGACTTTCATGGCAACTCAGGAGCCTCCCTGGCTGCTTTCTGTCTGTTTGGCAGCCCCGTGGCTCTGCAGAGTACAGACTAGGAGTGGGGAGCCCTGGCAGCAGCTTGCCCCCTAAATGGCCATGAATAAATCATGAAGTCTAACAGGCTCTTCGAAGATCATGCACCCAAAACAGATGTCCTTTATCCTTGAGGAGTTTACTCTTTCAGAATAATCTCAGTGAGAAATCCTTGAGGGGTATTTAGATGACCTTCTTCTTGAGACATCATGCTGCTTTATGCTTGCTAAATGTCTAATCCGTATAATTACATCAAGACGCCAAATCTGTCTTGCGTTCTTTGATGTGGAGTGCAAATATAATTCACTGCTCTGTCATGCGTATCTCTGATATGGAACTTGAAACTTTCCTCTACCAACCTCCACTGGGCCCAAGCAGAGCCTACTGTTAACTTCTCCCCTTCACTATCCGTTTAATGATATAAATGGACCTCTTCATCCTAGAAGCTATTTGCAGATACTTTAGAACCATTTTTCTAGCCATCCTACTGGAGTGGGTAGCCATTCCCTTCTCCAGGAGATCTTCCCGACTTAGGGATTGAACCCACGTTTCCTGCATTGCAGGCAAATTCTTTTCCGCCTGAGCTACCAGGAAAGCCCTAGCCATCAAAGATGGTGCTAAATTATTTTAAAGGCTACTCAACTGATATGTAATCATCACGATAGACTGCTGCCTATGTACTTAAATCCCATATTTTTTTGGAAATAACTAGTTGTTTAATGACCACAGAATATAATTTTTAGAATAGTGATACTGTGTAATTATAAAACACTGGGCCATGTCTAAGTGATTTTTCTTTTAAATGTGTAGTAGCTCTTTTCAAAAAGCAGTTGGGTGGAATGATATATGTATTTCAGGATGATAGAAGCATCATGTAGAAAAAAATCAGATGATTGAAAACAGGGCTCATTGTTTTTTCCATGAAACTCACTGCTCCGCTCATATTTTTATTTGAGTTGAGAGGTTTATTGTCCACATTATAAGGTACCCAAACGTCTCAAACTTTAAATCTAAAATGTCACCTTTAACACCTCTTCCCAGTCTATCAGTCCCCAGGTGGATTGTCTCTTTGAAATGTCCTTCAAATTCACTCCTACTGTCTGTATCTGTACCTTCAACATTTCCCTCCTGGTTGGCTTCATTATGCTGCTGACCGATAACTCTGGCCTAGTCTTTCCCTTCACCTATCCGTTTCCTTCCACAGTTGCCTTTATTAAATGCAGGCACCTACTGACAAATCCCTAATGTTGTCTACTGCATAGAAGATCAGGTCCAAGTCCCTTGGCAGCACATCCAAGGCCCCCGGTCATGCACCTGTTCAGCATCACCTTCCCCCAGTCACCAGGCAGGCTTGTCATTCTTGGCCTCCATCCCCTGGCATGTACAGTTTCCTTTGCTGGAAAGTCCTACCTGCTTCCTCACTATTTCTCTTCTGCTCCCAAACATGGCAAGTGTGAGACTGATCCAGGCTTTGTGGGGACCTGAGGCTTATACAGTCTGGGGAGTCCAGTGTAAGAAAAAGAATACACTAAAGCAACTATACCGTAATAATTTTTTTTTTAAATGAAGAAGAAGAAAATGGCAACTCACTCCAGTATTCTTGCCTGGGAAATCTCTTAGAGAAACCTGGTGGGCTACAGTCCATGGGGTCGAGAAGAGCTGGACATGACTTAACTACTAAACAATAACAATGGCAGTTCTGGTCATTATGTGAGAATATAAAGTTGTAAGGAATTGGGAGTTGGGGCTAAAACAAAAATCCTATTGGTTACAGATGTGACTATCTATTTGGAAAAAACAAAAGCTACAGGCATATATAGAAACTAAATTTTTTTTAAATGAAAAAAGAAAAAGAGTACACAACTATGCCTTGTGTGTGTGTGTGTGCGCGCTCACTCACTCAGTTATGTTCGACTCTTTTGTGACCCCACGGACTGTAGACCCTGAGGCTCTTCTGTCCATGGGATTCTCCAGGCAAGAACACTGGAGTGGGCTGACATGCCATCCTTCAGGGGATCTTCCCAGCTCAGGGATTGAACCTGTATCTCTTGCGTCTCCTGCACTGGCAGGCTGGTTCTTTACCACTAGTGCCACCTGGGAAGCCTTGCATTCTCATACTTTTGTATAATTATGAAAATAGGGGAAGGCATTGGGAGGGTCCCAGATAATTGAGGAAGCCTGAGCTTAAGCTTGGTTAGCTTCTTGGTAAATCTGCCTCTGAGCTATTCCTCAATGACTCTTTTTTGAACTATTGTTTGTTCTTTCTCAGTCTGGTAGAGTGATGAGGATAGAATGTGCTCAATAAAGATTTATTGAATTAAAGAATAAAAATCTACTCCCACCCAAGTTTGGGTCTGTCTTCCAGAATTTTCTCAAACAGTTAAACCAGGGTGCTTTGTAGACACATTTAATATGGCACTTTGAACAGTAAGTAGCAATAGTGTGTTTTTGTTTTTTGTGGATCGAGGACCTTATAATATACCAATAAATCCCTAAACCTTATAGTACACCTGAAACAGCTTGAATAACTTGTGACTCTCACTCTCAGAGTTCCTGATTCAGTTGAGCTGGATGGAGCTGGGGATTTACATTTTTGACAAGTTCCTGGGTGGTGCTAGTGGCCAAATTCTACAGGAATTACACCCCATTCACTCTAAGCACATTCTGCGCTCATGCTAGGTGCTTGAATATATATTAAACTGAAAAAGAATTAAGCATCTTATAAAATTTTATCTTTCCATACTTTCAGCAAGTAAAAAATTATGGAGTCTTACACGTAGTCTTTAAAAATTGAATTATCTATTAATAATGTAACTAATATTTATTGAGTAACTATATATTACTTTGCAAATTAATAATCCTTTGTTGTTCCACTCTTAGATCATGTTTTAAAGGGAAAGAAAATAAAAAGAATTTTAAAGGTTCAGACTGTTCCTTATATATTTGCTATAGTACTTGGGGGTTTCCTGGTACCTCAGATGGTAAAGAATCTGGGTTCAATTCCTGAGTCCAGAAGATCCCCTGGAGAAGGGCATGACAACCTATTCGAGTATTCTTGCCTGGAGAATCCCATAGACAGAGGAGCCTGGTGGGCTATAGTCCATGGGGGCGCAAAGAGTTGGACATGACTGAGCGACCAACACTACAAAAACTACTATGGTACTTGGGGAAATATTTAACAGCTGTTACCAAATCTTTATTCTAGATTAGGGTGTATTGTTTATCTTATTACAAAGATAACAACCAAAGACTAAAGAAAGGTAGAATATCATGAGGTTATTAAAATCATATACATAATGAGATGAGTTTTTACTGGTAAAATGTTAATATTAAAAAGGTGGTACTTGATTAAAATCATACCCATAAGGAGGTGAGTTTTTAATATGAAAACTATTATGTATGACAAAAACATTTCATTCCATGGTACTTAAGATGTATACAATAATACAGAGACTAATACAGCTTTGAAAAAGCAAAGGAAGATGACAGAGGAGAGGCAAAGTAGAGCATAATGTTAAGAAAATTTTATGAAAAAAAATTTATTCAACAAGGAAAGACTTTAAAAATTTTAGAGTAGTAATACTGGTGATTTGCTTTGTTTATCTAAAAATTTAGATGAGTTTCTGAGGACCAAAAGGAAGAAAAGAAGAAAGACACACACACACACACACACGCACGCACACACACACACACACACACACACACACACACACACAAAGGAAGAAAGAAAGAAATGAAAAGAGGCTTTGAAAGGTTATAAAGCCCAGGGAGTTCCTTGCTGTTGCAGTGGTAAAGAATCTGCCTTGGGAGCTAAGATCCCACCAAGCCTGCGCTCCATAACTAGAGAAACCCACATACTACAACTAGAGAAGCTGTAGAAACCCACATACTACAACTAGAGAAGCTGTGCACAGCAATGAAGACCCAGCACACACATGCAAAAATTATGAAGCCCAGGCACTCTTACTCATAGAATCATTTCAGAAAGAAATTACCAAACTTTCTACCAGGAATAAAAGCTCTTTGTTTACCTGAAGGCTTGAGGTTATTAGGGATTAAGGACCGGGATTGCTCACCATTCCCCATGGGGTGTATGTCCATGTGCGGAGATACCCTGGATGGGGGGTGAACTGGGCACTCTTGCCCAGTGTGCTGGCTCCCCCTTTAAGAGATCTTAGCATTTTTTTAACATCAAAATTGGAAACTTATAGATAAAGTTCTTAAAGACCATGTGTGTGCATTAGTCACTCAGTTGTGTCCGACTCTTAGCCCCTAATTTACTCTAGAAAGCCACAATCTAGAACTAAAGTTTAAAAAATTTATTAAAAATTTAATTTCAATTTTAATATGCAACAGAGGTTTGGATTATGTGAACTCATGACATGCTTGCAGCTGACAAAATGGTCCAGGAAAGAATTTCAGTGGGCATTTCTGATCATCTGCTATAAGAAGCAGATTGTTGCTTTAAGAATCAATTTTTTTCTTTCTTTCATTTTCCATTCACAACATAAACATACTTTAAAAAAAAAAGCCTGTTTCCTTTCTTCCAGATCTTTCCAAATTAAACAAATGTGGTCATGCAGTCTATAATGAAATCCTTCTTCCCCCTAGCTATTGAAACAACCAGACTTAACAAGTGGAGAATTAGAGAAACAAGGCAGTACATGCATATAAGTACACTCACAAAGAAATTCACAAAGAGAACAGAAGGGCAGCAGGTTACTATTATTAAAGCCTGGGAGTGTGTGGATGTCACAATGTAGTGATCATTGCTTCACTTAGACAACTGTGAATTGCTTATAGAGGCTTTGCCTGTGGCATAAGGGCCTCAGGTGACAAGGAGACATGGAGATAGAGGTATACCTGCACCCTCTCCCACCCGTCACCACGACCATGCCTTTTAGCAGAATGTGTTACTCGCTATGTGTACTCAACATATGGACCATATCTGATCCTGGCCCTTGAGATTAGCACTTGGATGTGAGAGAAGAATGAGACCTCTTTGTGCTAAGGCCTGAAGGAGTGAAGGAGAGATATTCTAAGCTACCTCTCTACACGTCTCTTTACCATGGTCCTACCAAACCTTGCAAGGACTTTCCAGGCGGGTCAGTGGTAAAGAATCTGCCTGCCAATGTGGGAGGCATAGGAGTCATGGGTTCAATCGCTGGGTGGGGAAGATCCCCTGGAGGAGGAAATGGCAACCCACTCCAGTATTCTTGCCTGGAGAATCCTATGAACAGAGGAGTCTGGTGGGCAACTGAGTCAGATGCAACTGAGCACGCACACACGCCAAACATTTCAAGGGAAGGGAGGGAGACTGGACAACTAAAAGGAATTTTTACTCCCAGGTCTCATTTATAGCTCTTTACTTGTCCCATGTAAGTTGGAAGGCTTCACTGCATCTTTGACCGTTAATAGGACAAACGGTGAGGCTTGAGCAGGACCAGCAGTTAGTGCCCAGAACAGACTTAATTGAACTGATGGTAAACAGTTGCCAGATTAATGGGTGGTCTCCATGCTCTCTGGAAAGGAAACTGACTAAGGCCCAAGACTTACTGGACAGCTGAAGTCTGTAGGTTACTCTCAATGGAATATCTGTGTACCACTGCCCTGCTATTTGAATTGCACACTCACCGGTAATTAGTCATATTTCTTCTGAACCCTGTCGTTGCCTATCATACCGAGAGAGACTAGGAGTGGAAGTGAGGCATGCACCTTCCATTTCACTCCTTAATGATGAAGTGCCTGCTGCGCACCGCCACCCCCCAACTCCCGCCACCCTATGTATCTGTTCCTGTAGCAGTTGTTTTCAGCAATAGCAGCTGGATTCAGTTTGCAGTTTCTTCTGTCTTTTCAGCATGTGTGTTGCTGTACATCAGAGAGATCAGTACTGTCCGGTCAGCAAACCCCTCCATCCTCAGATGTTGGATCTCAGCTCGGCAGAGTGTCTGACCAAAGCTCCTGGGGCATCAGCATTAGCCAAGCAGTGGTCTGAATCCTCAGACTTCTGCATTCTGGCTCCGAGGGAGGCTTTGTGCAAGTCTCAAGTCTAATGTGCTGTGTTTAGTTGCTCCGTCGTGTCCAACTCTTTGCGACCCACTGGACTGTAGCCTACCAGGCTCCTCTGTCCATGGAATTCTCTAGGCAAGAATAGAGGAGTGGGTTGCCATTCCCTTCTCCAGGAGATCTTCCCAACCCAGGGATCGAACCCTGGTCTCTTGCATTGCAGGCGGATTCCTTACTGTCTGAGCCACCAAGGAAGCCCTCAAGTCTAATAATCCTTACCTATTCCGTCTGTTCATGTGTCCATGAATCGGACACTAAGCCCTGGTTGTACTGAATATTCAAGAGAAAGTAGACTTCTGATCACAGCTGTTGAGCCTTGGGGGTGGACCATTTTCAGCACTGGGTTTGTATTATGCCTAAGATTGTCCATTCCTGGAAGAAAGAGTCTTTTGCTTTATCTCACATTGTGCGTGTACGCTCTGTTTCTGACTTTTAGTGACTCCGTGAACTACAGCCTGCCAGGCTCCTCTGTCCATGGAAATCTTCAGGCAGGGATACTGGAGTGGGTTGTCATTTCCTTCTCCAGGAGATCTTCCCAACCCAGGGATTGAACCTGCATTTCCCACATTAGTAGGCAGATTCTTTTTTTTACTGAACCACCTGGGAAGCCCAGACCACTTCATACCTCTGCTTAAAAAGTCAGCTTTCCACTTTCCTCAGAACAAACCCCAGTTTTATATGGTTTCCTCCCAGGCCTTGAATGACCTTGTCCTGGGGTGTATCTCAGACCCTGTGACTTACTCCTCTTCTTTCTATTTATTGTAGTCCAGCCACACTAACTTTTTTTTTTTCCATAAAGCAACTAAGCTCTGCTAGGCAAATCTGCCTTTGTGCTTACAATGGTATTTGTCTGGAATGTTTTCTTTTGAGACCTTCGCATGACAGGTTACCGTCTTTTTATCACCTTTTAAAAGAGGCTTTTACTGAGGTTTCAAAGAATTCCATTTTCTCAATATAATCTCCTTTATTTCTCTCATAGCATTTACCATAATCCTTAACTATTTTGTTTTCTTCTCCATTTGCCTATTTTCTTCTCCATGACTAGAATATAAGCTTGTAGGAGTATCTATTTTGTCTACCTTGTTGATTATCTCTTTAAATAGCTATTGGATTAAAAAATAAATTTAGCTTTTGGCACTGTCTAAAATATGCAAATAAATGCAAATTATGAGTGTTATCCTTCAGAGGAACATAGAAATTCAAAGTACCTAAATATAAAATTTTTATTCTCTTAAGTCTACCCAGAACAAGTGGACAGCTGTTTTCACAGGTTGGACCATTCATGTGCTACACTAAGTCTTCTTGGAAAAAGAGATCAGCAGGAAGGAGGTTAAGCATGGTTTTGATGCAAGACTCTGTCAATGCAAAACAGAGTGAGGAAGAGCAGTTGCAAACCATTCCCCAAGGCATTTGCTCTCAGCAAATGAATATCACAAATCTTGTGGGCTTAGACTGTTCATCCCATCTGGTCACACTTCATCATGAGCCTGAAGGTGTCTGCAAACATGCCCTGAACACTGACTCAAAAGAAAAAAGGTATAATCTTGTCACATAGGCAAAAATTTAAGTCAGAGTACAAGAATCAGTAAAACTGATGACATTTTCTTTCATGAAGCCCTGTCAAGTTATATTAGTCCGAGGGGCTTATCAGACTGTCTGATATTGACTCATCTTCCTTTTCCAAACACATTTGAGGCCCCCTTGAATCAAACGGTTGACTATAACATGTCATGCACCAAAGTTTGGGGTCTGACTAAAGACATTACACTTCTAGAGAACTGTATTTCATTAGGAAATTTCTGTTTGTCCCCATGTCTTGGCACACTCTTATAGTACCATAACTATACTATCCATGACATAGCATTTATATACATGTAAGCTAATAAAGTCCATATTAAACTTTATCTAGACTACTCATAGAATGATTCCCCAATTGATAGATTATCCAAGTTTTATACTTCTCCCACTGAAAGTATTTATTACCCCTCCTTGCAAATACACATATAATATACAGAGAAACTGGGTGGACAAAGCCAACAAGGTGAATCTCATCTATGAATTCGGTCTCAGGAAAAATGATGCTAGCCTGCCCACAACCCTGCTCACTACTCCACAGCCATGCTATCTTTCAATTACTCCCTGTCGAGGTGGAGAATTTAGCTGTATAAGGATACAGTCTTCAGATTTCTGCTCATGTTTGGTCATTATGACCCTACTGAAAGAGTAGAACTGACTTTCTCCACTGTCAACATCCCAAGTCTATTCAAATTTTACAAATATGCAGATACAGGCAAGCTTTCTTCCAGATTCTACTGTTTATCTTTTTAAGGTCTTGACGAAGGTTAGTATAAACCTCTCCTAAATCACAATCTCTCACAACCATAGACATCACGCTCTGAGTCACTGAGGGAAAGCAGTAAAGTGAGAAACTTGTCTGTAATTTCATAAACAGAGGATTTAACACTAGGGCTTTCTACTGCTGATGGTTTGGACCAAAGAGTCCTATTTCCCAGATGGACATTTGGCAGGACTCTGATTCTAAACCACTGCATAGTGAAATGGAGAGAACACAGTTGTTACAAAAGCTATGATGCTTCTCTGTGCTTGCTAGATGCCACCATTTATGACATTGGGGACATTCCTGATTTACAGTCTCCCTCAGTGGGACGAGGCTACCTTTCTCAAGCTTGGACTTCCAAGACTTCCTATCCTTTTGTCCAGGTATGTGCCAGAAAGAAAGACAAAGCTTTCAAAAGCAGCAGACAGTTAACAGTGTCCTGCAAGACCTTATCTTCCCAGAGTTACACAGCCACGGTCCCCGTGGATAGGAAAAGCCTTTGTGGAGAGCAGTAAACTGCATTGGTAAGAGGTGGGTGGGGGATGGGGCTCAAGGAGGAAGGGCCCTAGAATCGCTGATTCATTCATTCATTCTTTCTTCTCCTACCAGAAGAGGTTCACATGGGGGTGGGGTAAGGGTTGACTTGAAGGAAGCTGAGGTTTGCCAAATTTTCAAGTATTCCTGACGTTTTAACTTAGGAATTGACACCCCCAGGTGGCACAGCAGTAAAGAACCCACCTGTCAGTGCAGGAGATGCAGGAGACATGGGTTTGATCCTTGGGTTGGGAGGATCCCCTGGAGGAGCGCATGGCAACTCACTTCAGTATTCTTGCTTGGAGAATTACCATGGACAGAGGAGCCTGGCCTGCTATAGCCCACAGGGCTGGCAAAGAGTCAAACACGACTGAGCACATTTGCAGACACACACACACACACACACACACACACACAGGCATCTTAAGTGACCAGCTGACACCAGGACTTTAAGCCAAATGGAAACTGTCAACTAGGTCCTCTCCCATTTTCCTTCTAGATCCCCTTTCCCACCAGTTTTGTGAGTCAGAATTTTTATGGGAATCTCTGCTCAGCCCCATCCCTTATTCCTCATTCACCCTAACACTGCAAAAAAACCATCTCTCCACTCTTGTTGAAAACAATTATTGTTTAGAGAGTAAATGCAGTTTGGCTCACCAAAGCCTGATTATTTGAAACCGCATTATAAACATGCAAATGTGGAAGATTCTACATAGTACGCCAAATAAATAGACAATTTCTAAATCTCCACCTTCCATTCCTCTTCTAATTCATCTTGTATAGAACAAACCAATTAATCACTCTTTAACAACACTTCCAATGTCTCTGCCATACCCTCAAATTTATAATGACTACAAATTGCCTATAGAACAAAACTCTCAGATTTTAATCTTGGTAATTTAAAGCTCTCCATTAATTTAGTGAAAAAAATACATGCCAAGAACTTCCCTAGGTATTGCTGAAGATACCAAATGAGCCTAAGAAGATTCCTGCTTTCAATGAATTTACAACTTAATTGAGAGAATGTAAGGGCAGAATATATGTGCCACACAGGAGGCATCTAGAAGAGCAGCGATTATACACTAAGCATTTATTTGTGTGGTGTGCGAGTGGTTCACATCTGTTATCATGAATCCTCATAACAACCCTAGAACCTGAATGTTGATATCTCCATTTACAGATAACTAGAGCAACATGATGCTAAAGCTGAAGCTCCAGTACTTTGGCCACCTCATGCGAAGAGTTGACTCATTGGAAAAGACTCTGATGCTGGGAGGGGTTGGGGGCAGGAGGAAAAGGGGACGACAGAGGATGAGATGGCTGGATGGCATCACCGACTCGATAGACGTGAGTTTGAGGAAACTCCCGGAGATGGTGATGGACAGGGAGGCCTGGTGTGCTGCGATTCATGGGGTTGCAAAGAGTCAGACATGACCGAGGGACTGAACTGAACTGAACTGATCGCAACAGCAACTGCCCAGTTCCTGCCCGCACCAGGCACTTTGTATGTAGCATCACACTTAACCCCTCTCATTTTACAATGAATGTAGGTGATTTGCCTGAGGTCATGGAACTAGTCTGTGGCCACTATGTCTGAGTATGTGTGTCTACCTCCCATACACACATGTTGGAATTCTAATGCCCAGTGGGATGGTATTGGCAGGTCGGGACTGTGAGAGATGATTAGGTCATGAAGACAGGGTTTTCTGAAGGGGATTAGTGACTTAATAAGGAAGTGAATGCTCCTGAGCCCCTTCCCACCACATGAGAAGACAGAAGTTGGCAGCCTGCGAACCAAAAGACTTCACCAGAACCGGACCATGCCGGCAACCTGGTCTTGGACTTCCAGCCTCCAGGACTGTGAGAAATACATTTCTGTTGTTTCTTAATCACCCAGTCTGTGTTATTTTGTTATAGAAGCCTGGACAGACTGAGACAGTGGCAGAAGCAGGTTTCAAAACAAGTCTCTGACTCCAAAGTCGTTCTTCTTAGGGAAAAAGCTCAGAGAAGGTCAGCAGCTTTGCCAGAGTTAATCAAGCTCTTAAGTGGTGACAGGGATGGAAAGACATATTTATTTTACTTCCAAGTACATGCTTGCTTCCTTTTCCTCTTTCTCCTCCTCTTCCCTTCCCTTCCTGAACAGTTCAGCCCTAAAACCCTGAGGTGGGGCCAAGCAGCCCTGTTTGGGGGTGGGGGCTGGAAACCCAGAACCTGGGCAGGATGTCTGTGTAGGAAGGAGGGTGAGGAGGGTGTCCTGCTGGAGGTGGGAGGGAGTGTGGTATCAGAGCCTGGGCAGGGTCATGAGAGTGGTCCACACAGAGGGCATGGCTAGGAGATGGGTGTTGGAGCCCATGGAGGGTGAGGAGGGTGCCCATGTGGATAGGTGCACACTCTGAGCATCGGCACTTGCATAGATTAAGAAGGGATTCCATATTGGGTAGTTGGTGGCCTGGTACAGAGTTTTAGAGCGCAAATAGGGTGAGGAGGATGGTGTGTGTGTGTGTTGAGGAAATGATATGAGTAGGTTATACTCAAGGGGATTGGTCAAATAAGTAAATGCATTTCAAATAATGGGAGGCTGGTTTCTCAGTACCAAAGAAAGGAATTACAAACAGGACAAAAAATTAAAATAGGCTTTAATGTAAACCAATGCTTTTCAATATAAAAGCAGATACAAAAATAAATATTCAAATAAAAGTTGGAATGTGTGTATGTATGTGTCTGTGTGTTCACACACACACATATATATAATACATGCCTATGTTCATTAGCCCTGTCTACCAGCATCAATGAGCATACCCAATGTCTAGACCTTGACTTCCAAAATACCATTTTGCACTAAAAGGAACCAGGACTCTTTGGAGAAATGGCTAATTCCAGGACTGGGGCAAGGGAAGTACAAGATGAATTGGGAACTCCCTCTCGTGCCAGAAAGAAAATAACCAAAGGATGATTAGAAGGATGGGAAAAGACACAGAGGCCAACTTAAAAGAGTTCCCACTGGTCTAATACAGAACAAATTTAGCATCGCTATAGATCATGGTAATAATAGATTAGATCTCTTGAATAGGATAGGAAAACATGAGCCCACATTAATATATATTATACATAGATTAAAGTTTTATGAGAAATGGGAAATACACAATTTCAAAATACCTCTCTACAAAGCACTTAGGAGAAGAAACAGTGGAGAAGCCTGGCAGACTCTTTTTCAATTAACAGTTGCCATGAACATCATCAGCCATGGGACACACAGAAATTTCTGCTACTAGATAGGATGCAACAAGAACACAGAGATGTTCTCTGATGTTTCTGCTGAAGAAGGATAACCAGATTCTAGACCTGAGGAAACAGGAAACAAAACAAAACAAAAAATATTCTACAAAATATTGAAACTTGAAAACTTCAGAAGTCTCAACATCATGAGTTAAGGAAAGACTTGTTTCAGACTGAGGGAAACAAAGAGAGATGACAATTTAATCCAATCATGTGGCTGCACCAGATGCTTTACCAAAGGACATTTTTGGGAGAATTGGCAAAATCTGAGTGGGGTCTGAAGATTGAACGGTAGTAAGATATCAGTGTTAATTTCTGAGTTTGAGGGTCCTATTTTGGTTATTAGGAAACTGCCCTTGTTTGGAGGAAATATACTTGGAAGTGTTCAGCATAATGGGGAAACTTGGTTTCAGATGGTTTAGAAAAAAGCCCTTGGTATTGACTATACTTCCATGTTTTCTGTAAGTTAAGATTGTTTCAAAATAAAAATGATTAGAAAGGTATATTCTCCTGTGCGCTATTTTGCTTTTCTTCATGGAAGAGATGGAACTGAGGGAGAATTTAAATAGGTAGTGATGTCTAGCAGGAAAACTTTTCATGTAAAGTGGTGTGTTCAAACACACTTAGTGCTTCCCTGTTGCCTTACAAATTCTCAGAGAAATGGGAGGAGGCAGAATAGAAAAATGGCTAAGATGAACATTGGAGTTAGACCCAGATTCAAATGCTGACTTGGTCTTTTTAATAAGCTGTGTGACTTTTGACTGTTTAAATCTCAGTTTCATCATCTGTTGGAGAAGGAAATGGCAACCCACTCTAGCATTCTTGCCTGGAGAATTCCATGGACAGAGGAGCCTGGCGGGCTGCAGTCCACGGGGTCGCAAAGAGTCGGACATGACTGAAGCGACTTAGCAGAGCACTAACACTTCATCAACTGTAAAGTGGAGATAATGCTGATGTTTGTGTGTGAGAATTAGTGAGATTTAATTGTGTGTCAAGGGCTCAGCATACTTCCTGCCACATTCATTATTGATGGAGATGCAGATATGATATAAGAACGATGATCTGAACTATACTTTACAGAAGGTAATCTGTGTTGTGTAGAAGGGATGGAAGTTGGTGCAGAGTGACCTTGAAAGAAAGCAGAGCAGTTAGGAAGCTAATAGCAATTGTCCAGATGAGAGTAGAGTAACGGCTATTGGAATGGAAGGACTTGGGCAGATAAGAGTTTGTTAGGGTAAATTCTTCAGGTTTAAAACAATGAATTAGATCTCCAGGTGATGCCTAGAAGCGTCAAGACTGTTCTGAGATCCAGTGCCCTTAGTGATTAGTGGAGCCAGAAGTTACTGGGTTTCCTTAAAGGAGAGCTCTAAGTCCAGTTCACAACCAGCCCCTTCCAGCTTAAGTGAAAACATACAGACATACACTTTTCAGCTTATTATGTCTTTTCTTCTGCTGCTGCATCTTGCCTTTCCCCATGTTTCTGTCCCTTTCTCCCTGAATATTTCACCCAGGCACTCAAAGCCCTATACTTAGTTTAGGTCTTGGCCAAGATTTTGTGCCTTTTCTGGCTCTAAGAGAATGTCTGATTCAAGCGCCATAGCAAGTGTTGATGGTTGGGAGCATGAAACTTCCTTTTGACTGTTCAGTTCAGCCTCTTAGTCGTGTCTGACTCTTTGTGACCCTTGGACTGCAGCATGCCTGGCTTCCCTGTCCTGATGACTGTTAGGAAGACTTAGTCTGTGGGTGCTTTCAATCAGCAACTTACTCCTTGCTCTGCAGTTCTACGCGCAGCTGGCATGACACCTTCTTGTATTTGCTAATATATATTGCAATTGTATGGCTCTCTGTTTCCTCTGTATTCATTTTGTCTCATTCACATGCTCTTCGTAGGCAGAGGCTGTGTTTCCACAGGAACACTGAATAGTTGCACAGAGTAGTTGCTCAATGAATGTCTGTAGAACTGAAAGTCTGAACTGAATCAAAAACTAGAATGATGACAAGGAAAAAAAAAGCAATTCTAAGCGAGTTGTGAAATCACAGTTTCCTTATTTAATTAAAACAGGAGCTACAGAAATAAATGCTTCAGTGTTAGCAAAAACACAAAGCAACTGTCCCTTGGAAAATGAAGCATGATTGAGAACACAGGCCTGGGGGCAGCTCCCAGGTTACATTTCCATCACTGCTCTGCTGCTTCCTAGCTTCAGAACTTGGAAATTATTAGTGATGTTTGCTGCCTAAGGCTTTTGCATTAAGTGAGATGATATAGGTAAAGAACATTATGCCTTTGACTAATAATTAACAACTCGAGGACGGTTAGCTATTATGATTAATTTTTTTCCTAAAATTTTTGAATAGAAAATGAAAATATATTGCTCTGAAATTCTCTCAAGGAGGTCAGGCTTCTCTAAGAGGAGTCAGCTGGGAAGCCAGCTATTGGAATAACCCATGTAGTTCTGAGAAGGGAGAAGCCATCTCATATCCAGTTCCTTTCCCAGACTACAGTTACACAGGGTGGGTTGGGGAGTTCAGGACTGAGCGCGTGCGTATGTGTACTCAATTGTGTCCGACTCTTTGTGATCCCATGGACTGGGATTCTCCAGTCAAGAACACTGGAGTGGGTAGCCATTCCCTTCTCCAGAGGATCTTCCAGAACTAGGGATCAAACCTGCATCTCTTGCATTGGCAGGCAGATTATTTACCCCACTGAGCCATCAGGGATGTTACCATATGACCTGACACTAACAGCCTTAAAATCTCATTCCTCTCCCACAGTAAGGCCACTGCATGTCATCATGTGTCCGTGCCTCTCTCTATGGTGGAAATTCTGCATGTTCAGCCTGTGTCCTTCAAGGCTGCACTCAGTGCTAACTTGAACTGATCCCCACTGCATTCTTTGAGGCACAATTTAAATGATTTATTTACTTCCCCTTCCTGGACTCAGTTATCCTTCTTGGGCTGGAAGACTCTTCCGTTTTTGAGTGTTGGGGAGCGCATTGGTAACCTACCTCTCCTGTTCTCTCAGTATGGGAGAGTTCCTTATTGGTTCAGGTTACTTCTACTGACCGTAAGTTAGGGGTCCTGGGACTTTGCATAAAGCTTTATTTCCAGTACTTAAAATTGAAGGAATGATATGACTGCCCCAGAGGAAGTTATCCTCTTGTTGGCAGGACAAAATGTATGTATAAGAAACAGAACCATGCAATTGATCTTGCTTCTAGGAGTAAAGCTCACTGAAGTCTATGGTGGTAAAACCCACATTTCTCTCTCTATTCTCTGCCTAGTTCTCCTCCCGCCCTGTTTTTTGGCAGCCTGTACTTTGACTGGGATACAAACTGAGCAGTGGCTACTAAAGATAATATTTTAGAGATATAGGACAGTACCTACGGTGTTAGTTTATTTAATTCAGACTTCCTGCTTTTGCAAGTAGTCACCCTTTTTGCAAAACTGTATTCTTCTCTTACATGAGTGAGTTCTGACAATAGCACATAGAGCTGTATCAAATACACAGAATGTTCTTGTAACCATCACATCAGTAAAATGGTTATACCAATCAGTATCCATTGGAAGGGATCTGTGTCTGTTTCCACCCATTATCCCTGCATAAAGTGAATTTTCTCATTTAAAAAGGCTGAATTGAGCTCATTATATACACTAAGTATGAAGTCAGTGTCCAAAACCTTGGCTACCTGATGCGAAAAGTGGACTCATTGGAAAAGATGCTGATGCTGGGAAATATTGAGGGCAGGAAGAGAAGGGAGTGACTGAGGATGAGATAGTTGGATGCCGTCACTGACTCAATGGGCATGAGTTTGAGCAAACTCCAGGAGACAGTGAAGGACAGGGAGGCCTGGCGTGCTGCATACAGTCCATGGGGCTACAAAGAGCTGGACACGACAGTGACTAAATGACAACAGAGCGAATGAAGTCAGTGTATTTCAATTAGCAACTAAAACTGCCAATATGATTTTGTGAGTTTCTTCAGATGTAAAATGATCCATAAAGTGGCAACAAGCTCATCCTAAATAAACAATGATGAGAACAATCATTGCAAACCACAAAGGGTAATGGTGCTGTCCTCTAAAGGAATCTTATAAGAAGTATTTTGACTCAGTGTCAAAAAATGATTACTACTGAGAAATGAATTGAGAATCACAGTGTGGTCTCTAAATCATTTAGTATGTGACATTTGGTCAGATTGGTCATGCTATTTGAATTAAAGCTAGAGACAAATTTAAATCAGCACGACCCCAAAACAAATATGCTGGGTAATGGAGAGCAGGTGGGAGACAATTAAATCCGTGATCATGGTGTGTCTTTCTTTCTTTCTTTTTTCCCCAGAGTATCTTGCTCTGCTGTTAGGTATGCTATAAACTACTGCAGAATGCCCCTTAAAACCCAGATGTAGCGATGGTGTGTAAACACTTCAAAGGGGGAAGGCTGGAAGGATAATGGGACATAGAAAAACAAAACCAATGATGAAGTTTCTGTCAGCAGCATGTGATTTAAAAAACCCACACAGACCCGTTAGTGTGCTTATTTCTGAGAATGACAATCACTTTGAAGTCTGTCCTTTGAGGCAGACCTCTGCTGGGCTAAGGGGCTTCCCTGACTGCTGACATGATGGATCAAAGGAAGCTCCTTGCACTGCACACAAGGTGCAGGGCTACCATGAAACACCCTAGAAACAGAGAAGCAGAGGGGCTAATGGACATGGAGCCAAAGCATTAGGCGCTCAGTCCTGTCTGACTCTCTGCAGCCCGCCAGGCTCCTCTGTCCATGGAATTCTCCAGGCAAGAATACTGGAGTGGGTTGCCATGCCCTTCTCCAGAGGATCTCCCCTGCCCAGGGATCGAACCTGAGTCTCCTGCTCTGCAGGCAGATCCTTTACCGTCTGAGCCACCAGGGAAGCCCCAAAGTACAAAAGCACTTTTTTTTTTTTGCCCCTAAAGGATAAACTGCTCTGAAAAAGACCTTTGGGACAGCAAATTCAATGGCAATTATTTGCCACATTGCTATTAGATTTGTTTTCCCCCCCTGGGGAAACAGAATGAACAAATCATTTGTATGTATCAATCAACTATGGGAATCTACTGAAAACATGGTTGACTTGTGAAGCAGATTTTTCTCAGGCACCTGGACTCTCAGGCAGATGAATTCTGTCTCCAAGATGCCATCTCTACTTTGCCAGAATTTTCAAGAGTACCGGGCTCCTTGTGTGCCACTCTGAAGAAGGCCTCCTGCAAACACTTGGACAGCAAGAATCACCATGATAAGTGGACCCTTCCTTTGCTGTTGCCAAGACCAAATTAAACTTTCATAGAGAATTTCATTCGTAAATGGTTGCAACTGATTCATGATTTTCATTTCTTTGCCAGACACCCAAATGGCTTCTGAAAAGTCTTCTAGAGCAAAACTAAATCCTCATGTCTGGATAAATAGCTCAAATCTCATGGGAAATAATAGCCAGTCTTCCATTTCTTCTCCTGCTTGGCATTTTCCCAGGTCCCCCTTATGGCTTCAATGCCTCCACTCTTCAGTTTTCCTCTAGAAGAGGAGTATCTTCCTTCAAAGATAATGCTACGTGGATGCACTGCCATCTGTCCTGACTTGGTGCTACCCTCTGCTGACCTTGTGGTCACTTTCCCTCATGCACTGGATGGGGCACTTCCTCATGGTGTGCAGTCAGCACCCCACCTGCAGACAACATTCTAGAAGCAAGACAACATTCTAGAAACATCCATAATTGACCCCTGAACCTTCAACATCTTGACTACAATGACCCAGATCTCCACTCCACTCCAGACATGCACTTTGAGGACATCTTATGACACTTCCAAAATCTTAACCACTCATGGACTACAACAGATTCCAAGCTATGCTTTTACCTTTCTGAGTTTTAATCTCATTTACATATTGAATCCCTAGATTCTATTGGCTTCTTCTGATTTCCAGTTTCCTTGCAGCCTTCACTCTTTCTTTACCAAACTACATTGAGGTTCACAGCACTTACAATCACCTCACTATGTGACCTCATGCCACTGCACCCTCACCAGCCAACCCCAGCCCTGGACCAAAGCTGCAGTTCACCTTCTCTATCCCTACACCCAGAGAGCCAGGGCTGCTGGAGAAGGGCAGGGAGTGTGTGGATTGGCTCTGCTGCAGGTTCTCCAGCCTCAGTAGGGTACTATGACTCTTACTATCTACAAATCTGCTCCTCTTTCAGTCTCTTCACATGCCAGCTGATGACTTACTTCCATTCTTAAATTTCAAGTTACCCATGAAGAAGTCTAACTCACCTTTTCTTCCTAGGCTACAGTATAGGTAGCTGCTATACTCAGTGCTGCTCATCAAGTCTCTTTCATATTCATGTACTGACTGCAGAGATGATTAAAGGAGATGCCCAGGAATACTGGTGAGGCTTAAAGCTGTTCTTTACAAAGGCATGGCCACTGTTTGGAGCAAAAAGGGTGGTTACTCCATGGGCTCCTCAATAACCTATACTGTAGCCTAGGAAGAAAAGTTGAGTTAGACGTCTTCATGGGCAATTTGAAATTTAAGAATGGAAGTAAGTCATCAGCTGCCATGTGAAGAGACTGAAAGAGGAGCAGATCTGTAGATAGTAAGAGTCATAGTAATAATAATAGAGTCTTTCCCCTACATCATCTTTCTCACAAATGTGTATTATTTTTTAGACAACAGAATAGACCAACCAGGGCAACTCCTTTCTCATACTGGGAATCAGATGAGTGGACCTGGCCAGGGCTGGTGCAGGTCTTGTGGATGCTTACACAGTTTGAGGTATTCTCTTAAAAAATGCAAAATTAACATGATTCACAAAGGCAATTACAAATTTAACATGGTTCACAAAATTAACATGGTTCCCACGGGCTCAGGAGGGCCTAGAGGAGCTATTCCACGTTTGAAGTCAGGAGGGGCGGTGGTGAGGAGATACCCCTCATCCAAGGTAAGGATCAGCGGCTGCGCTTTGCTGGAGCAGCCATGAAGAGATACCCCACGTCCAAGGTAAGAGAAGCCCAAGTAAGACGGTAGGTGTTGCAAGAGGGCATCAGAGGACAGACACACTGAAACCATACTCATGGAAAACTAGTCAATCTAATCACACTAGGACCACTGCCTTGTCTAACTCAACGAAACTAAGCCATGCCCGTGGGGCCACCCAGGATGGGCGGGTCATGGTGGAGAGGTCTGACAGAATGTGGTCCACTGGAGAAGGGAATGGCAAACCACTTCAGTATTCTTGCCTTGAGAACCCCATGAACAGTATGAAAAGGCAAAATGATAGGATACTGAAAGAGGAACTCCTCACGTTAGTAGGTGCCCAATATGCTACTGGAGATCAGTGGAGAAATAACTATAGAAAGAATGAAGGGATGGAGCCAAAGCAAAACCAATACCCAGTTGTGGATGTGACTGGTGATAGAAGCAAGGTCTGATGCTGTAAAGAGCAATATTGCATAGGAAACTGAAATGTCAGGTCCATGAATCAAGGCAAATGGGAAGTGGTCAAACGAAAGATGGCAAGAGTGAACATTGACATTCTAGGAATCAGCGAACTAAAATGGACTGAAATGGGTGAATTTAACTCAGATGACCATTATATCTTCTACTGCAGGCAGGAATCCCTTAGAAGAAATGGAGTAGCCATCATGGTCAACAAAAGAGTCTGAAATGCAGTACTTGGATGCACTTTCAAAAACGACGGAATGATCTCTGTTTGTTTCCAAGGCAAAACATTCAATATCACAGTAATCCTAGTCTATGCCCCAACCAGTAATGCTGAAGAAGCTGAAGTTGAATGGTTCTATGAAGACTTACAAGACCTTTTAGAACTAACACCCCCAAAAGATATCCTTTTCATTATAGGGGACTGGAATGCAAAAGTAGGAAGTCAAGAAACACCTGGAGTAACACCAAATTTGGCCTTGGAATGTGAAATGAAGCAGGGCAAAGACTAATAAAGTTTTGCCAAGAAAATGCACTGGTCATCACAAACACCATCTTCCAACAACACAAGAGAAGACTCTACACATGGACATCACCAGATGGTCAACACCGAAATCAGACTGATTATATTCTTTGTAGCCAAAGATGGAGAAGCTCTATACAGTCAACAAAGACAAGACCAGGAGCTGACTGTGGCTCAGATCATGAACTCCTTATTGCCAAATTCAGACTTAAATTGAAGAAAGTAGGGAAAGCCACTAGACCATGCAGGTATGACCTAAATCAAATCCCTTATGATTATACAGTGGAAGTGAGAAATAGATTTAAGGGACTAGATCTGATAAGGGTGCCTGATGAACTATGGACTGAGGTTTGTGACACTGTACAGGAGACAGGGATCAAGACCTTCCCCATGGAGAAGAAATGCAAAAAAGCAAAATGGCTGTCTGAGGAGGCCTTCTGTGAAAAGAACAGAAGTGAAAAGCAAACGAGAAAAGGAAAGATACAAGCATCTGAATGCAGAGTTCCAAAGACTAGCAAGAAGAGATAAGAAAGCCTTCTTCAGCGATCAATGCAAAGAAATAGAGGAAACAACAGAATGGGAAAGACTAGAGATCTCTTCAAGAAAATTAGAGATACCAAGGGAATATTTCATGCAAAGATCGGCTCAATAAAGGACAGAAATGTTATGAACCTAACAGAAGCAGAAGATATTAAGAAGAGGTGGCAAGAATACACAGAAGAACTATACAAAAAAGATTTTCATGACCAAGATAATCTCAATGGTGTGATCAGTCACCTAGAGCCAGACATCCTGGAATGTGAAGTCAAGTGGGCCTTAGAAAGCATCACTATGAACAAAGCTAGTGGAGGTGATGGAATTCCAGTGGAGCTATTTCAGATCCTAAAAGATGATGCTGTGAAAGTGCTGCACTCAATATGCCAGCAAATTTGGAGAACTGAGCAGTGGCCACAGGACAGGAAAAGGTCAGTTTTCATTCCAATCCCAAAGAAAGGCAATGCCAAAGAATGCTCAAACTACCGCACAATTGCACTCATCTCACATGCTAGTAAAGTAATGCTCAAAATTCTCCAAGCCAGGCTTCAGCAGTATGTGAATTGTGAACTTCCAGATGTTCAATCTGGTTTTAGAAAAGGCAGAGGAACCAGAGATCAAATTGCCAACATCCGCTGGATCATGGAAAAAGGAAGAGAGTTCCAGAAAAACATCTATTTCTGCTTTATTGACTATGCCAAAGCCTTTGACTGAGTGGATCACAATAAATTGTGGAAAATTCTGAAAGAGATGGGAATACCAGACCACCTGACCTGCCTCTTGAGAAACCTATATGCAGGTCAGGAAGCAACAGTTAGAACTGGACATGGAACAACAGACTGGTTCCAAATAGGAAAAGGAGTGTGTCAAGGCTGTATATTGTCATCCTGCATATTTAACTTATATGCAGAGTACATCATGAGAAATGCTGGGCTGGAAGAAGCACAAGCTGGAATCAAGATTGCTGGGAGAAATATCAATAACCTCAGATATGCAGATGACACCACTCTTGTGGCAGAAAGTGAAGAGGAACTAAAAAGCCTCTTGATGAAAGTGAAAGAGGAGAGTGAAAAAGTTGGCTTAAAGCTCAACATTCAGAAAACAAAGATCATGGCATCTGGTCCCATCACTTCATGGGAAATAGATGGGGAAAGAGTCGAAACAGTGTCAGACTTTATTTTTTTGGGCTCCAAAATCACTGCAGATGGTGACTGCAGCCATAAAATTAAAAGACACTTATTCCTTAGAAGGAAAGTTATGACCAACCTAGACAGTATATTGAAAAGCAGAGACACTACTTTGCCAACCAAGGTCCGTCTAGTCAAGGCTATGGTTTTTCCAGTGGTCATGTATGGATGTGAGAGTTGGACTGTGAAGAAAGCTGAGCGCTGAAGAATTGATGCTTTTGAACTGTGGTGTTGGAGGACTCCTGAGAGTCCCTTGGACTGCAAGGAGATCCAACCAGTCCATTCTGAAGGAGATCAACCCTGGGATTTCTTTGGAAGGAATGATGCTAAAGCTGAAACTCCAGTACTTTGGTGACCTCATGTGAAGAGTTGACTCATTGGAAAAGATTCTGAATCTGGGAGGGATTGTGGGCAGGAGGAGAAGGGGACGACAGAGGATGAGATGGCTGGATGGCATCACTGACTTGATGGATGTGAGTTTGAGTGAACTCCTGGAGTTGGTGATGGACAGGGAGCCTGGCGTGCTGCGATTCATGGGGTCTCAAAGAGTCGGACATGACTGAGCAACTAAACTGAACAAAGGCGATCCAAGAATGTCTTAAAATCACTCTTCCTTTGTATTGAGCTACAGTCAAATCACTCTTCAGTTCAGTTCAGTCGCTTAGTCTTTGTGACCCCATGGACTGCAGCGTGCCAGGCCTCCCTGTCCATTGTCAACTCCTGGAGTTTACTCAAACTCATGTCCATTGATTCGGTAATATCATCTAACCATCTCATCCTCTGTCGTCCCCTTCTCCTCCTGCCTTCACTCTTTCCCAACATCAGGGTCTTTTCAAATGAGTCAGCTCTTTGCATCAGGTTGCCGAAGTATTGGAGTTTCAGCTTTAGCATTAGTCCTTCCAATGGATATTCAGGACTGATGCCCTTTAGGATTGACTGGTTTGATCTCCTTGCAGTCCAAGGGACTCTCAAGGGTCTTCTCCAACACCACAGTTCAAAAGCATCAATTCTTCGGTGCTCAGCTTTCTTTATAGTCCAACTCTCACATCCATACATGACTACTGGAAAAACCATAGCTTTGACTCGATGAGCCTTTGTTGGCAAAGTAATGTCTCTGCTTTTTAATATGCTGTCTAGGTTGGACACAGTTTTTCTTCCAAGGAGTAAGCGTCTTTTAATTTCATGGCTGCAGTCACCATCTGCAGTGATTTTGGAGCACCCCCCAACCAAAAAAAAAAGTCTGTCCCTGTTTCCATTGTTTCCCCATCTATTTGCCATTAAGTGATGGGACCAGATGGCATGATCTTTGTTTTCTGAATGTTGAGTTTTCAGCCAAATTTTTCACTCTCCTCCTTCACCTTCATCAAGAGACTCTTTAGTTCTTCTTCACTTTCTGCCATAAGGGTGGTGTCATCTGCATATCTGAGGTTATTGATATTTCTCCCGGCAATCTTCATTCCAGCTTGTGATTCATCCAGCCCAGTGTTTCACATGATGTACTCTGCATATAAGTTAAATATGCAGGATGACAATATACAGCCTTGACGTACTCCTTTTCCAATTTGGAACCAGTCTGTTGTTCCATGTCCAGTTCTAGCTGTTGCTTCCTGACCTGCATATAGGTTTCTCAAGAGGCAGGTCAGGTGGTCTGTTATTCCCATCTCTTGAAGAATTTTCAACAGTTTGTTGTGGTCCATGCAGTCAAAGGCTTTGACCTAGTCAATGAAGCAGAAATAGATGTTTTTCTGGAACTCTCTTGCTTTTTCAATGATCCTATGGATGGCAGTTTGATCTCTGGTTCCTCCGCCTTTTCTAAATCCATCTGAACAATGCTCAGAGGGCTCAAACAAACCTTGTGTGCACCAGGATTACCAGAGACTCCACAGAGACTGAGACAGAACTCTGTTTGTACTCCTGTGGGGGTATGGGTCAGCAGTGGACTGCCACATGCGCAGGGGCTCTGGGTGCAGCAAACCTGTGTATGGCATAAGCCCTCTTGGAGGAGGTTGCCATTAACCCCACCATAGAGCCACCAGAACTTAGGCAGGACTGGGAAACAAATTCTTGGTAGGCACAAACAGAACCTTGTGTGCACCAGGACCCAGGAGAAAGGAGCAGTGACCCCACAAGAGACTGACTCAGATGCAAGTTTATAATTGGCCCCAGGTAAATAACAGGGAGGGAACACATCCCCACCAATCAACAGAAAATTGGATTAAAGATTTACTGAACATGGCCCTGCCCATCAGAACAGGACTCAATTTCCCCCTCAGTCAGTCTCTCCCATCAGGAAACTTCCATAAGCCTCATACCCTTCTTCATCAGAGGGCAGACAGACTGAAAACCACAATCACAGGAAACTAACCAATCTAATCACATGGACCACAGCCTTGTCTAACTCAATGAAACTATGAGCCATGCCCATGTAGGGCCACCCAAGACAGACGGGTCATGGTGGAGAGTTCTGACAAAATGTGGTCTACTGGAGAAGGGAATGACAAACCACTTCAGTGTTCTTGCCTTGAGAACCCCATGAACAGTATGAAAAGGCAAAAAGATAGGACACTGAAAGATGAACTCCCCAGGTCAGTAGGTGCCCAATATGCTAATGGAGATCAGTGGAAGAGTAACTTCAGAAAGAATGAAGAGACGGAACCAAAGCAAAAACGACACCCAGTTGTGGATGTGACTGGTGATGGAAATAAAGACCCTTGCTGTAAAGAGCAATATTGCTTAGGAACCTAGAATGTTAGGTCCAAGAATCAAGGCAAATTGGAAGTGGTCAAACAGAAGATGGCAAGAGTGAACATCGACATTTTAGGAATCAGTGAACTAAAATGGACTGGAATGGGTGAATTTAACTCAGATGACCATTATATCAGTATTATCAGCAAGAATCCCTTAGAAGAAACAGATTAACCATCATAGTCAACAAAAGAGTACGAAATGCAGTGCTTGGATGCAATCTCAAAAATGACAGAGTGATCTTTGTTTCCAAGGCAAATCACTCTTTTGTGGCAACTATTAATTTAGTGAAGAATATATAGTTTTGCTACAAAAACAATGGTTTCTTCAGGCTACTTAACTGAGTTAGTGGTAGTTTCGCAAAGCGTGTTGTCTGGAACCAGGAGCCTTAATCAGGCCATGATATGCTAAGTATGCACTAGGATTTGCTATGATACAGTGGAAGGCATAAGATATGTGACCTATCACATGAATGTACTCACTGCTGGCAGAAGTGCTACAGATTCATGCTTTAAAAACACTAATTCTGATCATATATTAACACATATATATGGAATCTAGAAAGATGGTACTGATGAACCTATATGCAGGGCAGCAATGAAGATGCAGACATAGAGAACAAACTTGTGGATAAGGGTTGGGGGGGAAGGAAGGAGAGGGTGAAATGAAAGGAGAAAGTAAAATGGAAGCATATACACTACCACATGTGAAATAAATAGCCAAAGGAAACTTGCTGTATAACTCGGGGAACTCAAACTGGGGCTCTGTAACACCCTAGAGGGGTAGGAAAGGGTCGGGGTGGGAGGGAGGTACAAGAGGGAGGAGACATGTACACCTATGGCTACTTCATGTTGATATGTGGCAGAAATCAAAACAATATTGTAAAGCAATTATCCTTCAATTAAAAATAAATTAAAAAACCACAAATTCTGAAAACACAGAAATGTTACTTTACATGCTGCTGTTGCTAAGTCGCTTCAGTCATGTCCGACTCTGTGTGACCCCATAAACGACAGCCCACCAGGCTCCCCCATCCCTGGGAGTCTCCAGGCAAGAACACTGGAGTAGGTTGCCATTTCCTTCTCCAACGCATGAAAGTAAGTGAAGTCACTCAGTCATGTCTGACTCTTAGTGACCCCATGGACTGCAGCTCCTCCGTCCATGGGATTTTCCAGGCAAGAGTACTGGAGTGGGGTGCCATTGCCTTCTCTGACTTGACAGATGGTAAAAAAGAGCAAATCTTAACGCTTACAACTATGCATGTCTGATGGCACGAAGACTATTCTACAGAGCAGATTCTGGCTTCATACACCTTATATCCCTTGAATCCTACTTCCAGTCCTGGGCGTTATAGGATGAGTTTGTATCACTTTACTTCCCCTGTCACAGAGTCACTATGTTGGCAGAATGGGTAGAAAAAGACAGCTAACAAGTGTAGATCAGGTAACTCAAGTCATATAAATATAATCCCACCGAACTAAATATAACCCCAGTTCTTCCTCCCTTCAGATGGATCCTTCAAGTACCATGGCCCTTCCAAACACAAAGAGGTAGGAATGACAGAAGGAATATTTAAGTGGATTGAAGCATTGGTCTCAAAAGATTACAGTTAAAAATCTTACTTTTCCAATACAGATGAGCATGGAATGCATCAGAAGTAGGCTGTCCTTCACTATGGAAAACAGCATGGAGGTTTCTCAGAAAACTAAAAATAGAACTACCATCAGTTCAGTTCAGTTGCTCAGTCTTGTCCGACTCTTTGCGACCCCATGAATTGCAGCACACCAGGCTTCCCTGTCCATCACCAACTCCCAGATTTCACCCAAACTCATGTCCATCGAGTCAGTGATGCCATCCAGCCATCTCAGCCTCTGTCGTCCCCTTCTCCTCCTGCCCTCAATCCCTCCCAGCATCAGAGTCTTTTCCAATGAGTCAACTTTTTACATGAGGTGGCCAAAGTATTGGAGTTTCAGCTTTAGCATCAGTCCTTCCAAAGAACACCCAGGACTGATCTCCTTTAGAATGGACTGGTTGGATCTCCTTGCAGTCCAAGGGACTCTCAAGAGTCTTCTCCAACACCACACTTCAAAAGCATCAATTCTTTGGCGCTCAGCTTTCTTCACAGTCCAACTCTCACATCCATACATGACCACAGGAAAAACCATAGCCTTGACTAGATGGACCTTGGTTGGCAAAGTAACGTCTCTGCTTTTGAATATGCTATCTAGGTTAGTAATAACTTTCCTTCCAAGGAGTAAGCGTCTTTTAATTTCATGGCTGCAGTCACCATCTGCAGTGATTATGGAGCTCCCCAAAATAAAGTCTGACACTGTTTCCCCATTTATTTCCCATGAAGTGATGGGACCAGATGCCATGATCTTAGTTTTCTGAACTACCATATGACCCAGCAATTCCCACTCCTGGGTATATATGTGAAAAAGACAAGAACACCACTTCAAAAAGATGCACATATCCCAATGTTCAGAGCAGCATAAATAATAACAATTACCAATATGTGGACACAGCCTAAGTGTCCACTGATAGCTGAGAGGATAGAGAAGATGCGACATGTATGAGCAATGGAATACTACTGAGCCATAAAGGAAGAATGAGATTTTCCCGTCTGCAGCAACATGGATGGACTTGGAGGGCATTGTGCTCAGTGAAATCAGTCAGAGAAAGACAAAGACTGTGTGATGTCACTTATATGTGGAACTGAGAAAATATGACAAACAAATGAATATAACAAAAACGATGCAGACTCAGACATAGAGAACAAGCTAGTGATTACCAGTCACAGGGAGACATTATACGGAGAGTGGGGGGTACAAACTATTGGGTGTAAAACAGGCCTAGGAGGTATTGTGCACCACAGGAAATAAAGTCAATATTTTGTTTCAACTGTAAATGGAAAGTAACCTTAAAAATTGTATAAAAATTAAAAAAAAAAGAAATAGGCTATCTTGTGAGTGTGCTAAAGTTCACACTTTATTAACTTAACAGTCAATTCATATTTGCATCTGAATTCGTTAGGCTTGATCACATATAACTTGGAGGATCCTATTTGGGAAGATGGGCTACTCTAATATTAATACTAATTGACGAACAAGAATTTTCTTTATCCTCTTTGAAGATGACTTGAATAAGAGGTAGTGGAAATCCAAAGAGTAAAGATTAAAATGTTTTTTGAGTTAAATGGGATACTAACATTTCTTGAGGGCAAAGGGAAAGAGATTAGCTTTAATCTGCTGCTAACTCTCACAAGAGAGTAACTTAATCCTGGGAGAGGCCAATCCTGCTTACATATTAATAACATGAATGAGGAGTCGCCTGGTGTCAGGCAGAACCACCTGCCTGTGTGCAGCCCCAGGGGTTTGTTCCCCACCTCAAACCTCTGGCCAGTAAATCATCTCAGGCCACCTGGGATAAGAAATACGTGGTAGCCATGAATTATTGCAGCACATCAACTCTCTGGAGATGATGAAGCTGTCCCACTTAGAGCAGGGTCTCGCAGACTTTAGGAAGGATCAAGTAGTAAACGTCTTAGGTTTTGCAGGCCATATGGCCGCTGTCACATCTGCTCAACTCTGCCATTGTGAAACCAACACACAAAGCCAAAGAACGAGCATGGCTGTGTTTCAATTAAACGTATGATGGATGCTGAAATCTGAATTGCATATAATTTTTATGTGTCACAAAATATTATTTTTTCTTTGATTTTAACTTTTAAAGATATAAAAACCATTTATTTTTTTTATTTTGAGGGCTGTACAAAAACAGGTGGCAGGCCAGATTTTGCCCCAGGCTATAGTTTGCTGATCTCTGTTCTTAAAACATTCTCAGGAAAGCTTTGGGATTCGACTGATGGCAGGTTTAGATGGACACCACTTTCCTGTTCTACATTTCTATGCAAAGGGTATTTCTCAAGTTACAGGCAATACTGTGCTCCAGCTACTTGGTGGCATCATGCTGAAGCTCTAAAACATCTGTGGGTCTCCTTCCTCAGAGTGCTCAAGAGCAACACTGACACCTTCCTGATTGGCCACTCGTGGCTTGGCTTGGCTATTGCTTTGGGTCAAGAGCATATCTTTCAGAAACACAGTAGCAATTAGCATCATGGGCACAGACCCAGTTGGTACAGTATCATTGGCACCCTCGATTGTCAACGTGGACTGGCCAGTCTTGCTATCTGTACCTGGTGTCCTCTTCCTGTCATTGTGCTCTTTATGGGTCCCTCTTATCATCATGAGTCTTGAAGTTCAAGAGGCTTTTGCACAGAAAGGATTAGTCTCAGTTGCTTACATTTTTCAAGAACATCAACTTAGCAATGTTACATATTAAAAGCATCCTTTTCATTAATTTTTAAGCTTAACTTATTAATACAAATCTTATTCCATTTGCAAATCTGTATCTAAAATAACAAATTTACCTTCTGTTTTTTTTTTCTTTTTAATAGATTTTGGTTGTTTATTAATTTTTTTGCTTTATTTTTCTCACTTTAACTATGTATCCTGGAGATCACTTCATATCAATTCAAAGAGATCTTCCTTACTCTTTTTTTTTTTTTTTTTTGACCCCTCAGCTTGCCAGATCCTAGTTCATCCATCAGGGATTGAATTCATGCCGTTGGAAGTGAAAGCCCTGAGTCCTAACCACTGGATAGCCAGGGAATTCCCCTTTGTTCTTTCATTAATGTTTAGTTAAGCTGCATAAGATGTGTGCATGTGTATGCCCAGTCATGTCTGACTCTTGGTGACCCTATGACTATAGCCTTTCGGGTTTCTCTGTCCATGGGATTCTCCAGGGAAGAATACTGGAGTGGGTTGCCATTTCCTTCTCTGAGGGATCTTCAGGATAAATATCCCTAAATAGTTGTTTATCCAATGTGTTTAAATATTTTACATTGCATTTATAAATGTATTCAATGAATTTTACTTAAATGTCTGAGTAGGCAAGTTTACTACTTAAACAGATAAGTCCTTTTTACTTACTTGAACAACGTAAATTAAACTTGTAAATTTTAATATAAACTATTAAGCTTAAAAATATAGAGACTAAAGTTCTCCCGAGCATTTTGCTATCATTTGAGTGTAAACTCTTTCCCAACTTTTAACTTAAAATCAGGAATCATCTATAATCAATTATACATTTTAATTGGAATCTCCCTAACTAAAAATTCTCTATCACATCAAACATTGCAAGTAAGTGAATATCAGATACACACTGATTGCCCCAATGATTTTAACACCTACACCTAAACTTAAACCCCAATCTACAGGTAATATGGGTCAATCTATGCTGTGCTATGCTAAGTCACTTCAGTTGTGTCCGACTCTTTGAGACCCCATGGACTGTAGATCACCAGGCTCCTCTGTCCATGCGATTCTCCAGGCAAGAATACTGGAGTAGGGTGCCATGTCCTCCTTCAAGGGATCTTCCAGACCCAGGTCTCTGTCTCACATCTCCTGAATTGGCAGGCATGTTCTTTAACACTAGCACCACCTGGAAAGCTCCAGGTGGGTCAATCTACCTTCATTAATTCTTAATTATTTTTATGTGATTAGAAAATGTTATCTTGTTGTGTTTTTGATGTACATTTTTTGACCATTAATGAGGTTATGCTTTCTTAAAAATTACCTCAATTTTAAAGCAAAAAGATCTTACCTTTTAAATCAAGAGTTAGAAAACTATGCATAGCTCATTGCCAAATCTGGCCTGTTTTGGTATGACCCCAAGCTAGGAATGGTTTTTACATTTTTAAAGGTAAGTGGAAAAAGAAATAAAAGATTTCAGCATCCAAAATAAAGTTTTATGGGAACACAGTTACGCTCATTTGTTTAAGTATTATCTATTATGGCTTTTGGGCTAAGACGTCAGTGTTGAGTGGTCAAGACAGAGACCATATGGCCATCAAACCTAAAACATTTACTCTCCTGCACCCTTTACTGAAAGTGTGCTCCCTATTACCTCCCCACCCGCCTTGTTTTTTTTAGAAGATGCAAGTCATACTGTGTCTTGAATTTCAAAAACTCCAATAAAGGATCATTGTAGCAGAAAATTTTGCCTGAAGGGTGTTTGGGGACTAAGAGAAAAGAGCTTCTTTTAAAAGACTGTTTATCCTCATCCTCCATTTACCCAGAGAACAATAAACAGTAAAGGCTGAGGATAGGAACCAGAGAAGGAAAAGGGCAGAGAAGTGTTTTTTTGCGGGGGGGAGGGGGGGTTGGTTGGTTTACGGACAGGGGTTCCCTCTCCCCTTCATCTACCATCTTTATTGTTGCTGTTCAGTTGCTCAGTCATGTCTGATTCTTTGTGACCCCATGGACTGAAGCATACCAGGCTTCCCTGTCCTTCACTATTTTCCTGGGTTTGCTCAAACTCATGTCCATTGTCATGTATGGATGTGAGAGCTGGACTATAAAGAAAGCTGAGCACCAAAGAATTGATGCTTTTGAACTGTGGTGTTGGAGAAGACTCTTGAGAGTCCCTTGGACACAGAGATCAAACCAGTCCATCCTAAAGAAAATCAACCCTGAATATTCATTGGAAGGACTGATGTTGAAGCTGCAGCTCCAGTACTTTGGCCACCTGATACAAAGAGCCAACTTATTAGAAAAGACTCTGATGCTGGGAACGATTGAAGGCAGGAGGAGAAGGGGACGACAGAGGGCAAGATGGCTGGAGGGCATCACTGACTCCATGGACATGAGTTTGAGCAAACTCTGGGAGATGGTGAAGGACAGGGAAGCCTGGTGTGCTGCAGGCCATGAGGTTGCAAAGAGTCAAATGTGACTGAGTGACTGAACAACAGCAACAAATGTCCATTGAGTCAGTGATGCCATCCAACCACCTCATCCTCTGTTGCCCCCTTCTCCTCCTGCCCTCAATCTTTCCCATCTATCCTCTCACCCACCCATCAACTGAGATGCAGGATCCAAGTGGAGCTGCCCTGCCCAGTGGTGAGGGTGCTTCTCCCCGAGCCCAGGAGGGTGTTCTAGAAGCTTAGGAATTCACAAGTTCACTTGTTAGACCCAGCTCTAAAGCTCACATGCAGGGGATTCTGCTTTTCCTTCCTAGCTGCCTATGGGACCATTCATCTATCTTCTATATATTTGGTTCCTCTTGCCTTGACAGATGGTTTTAATTAAGTATCTCAGCTAAGTCTTTCCCTGGGTAGCATCCCAAACTCCAGTTTAATCTGAACTTATGACTGTCCTGTCCTCATATCAGGAAGTCTTAAAATGTAAAATTTGCCTATATGTTTTTAATATGAAATACAGGCATATATTTGATTCGCTGAGTTTACAATTTGGATTCTTAGCCTTTCCTCATAAGCAATATTTCTGCAGCATTTTTGGACCAGAAGTAAAGTCACAACAAACCGATGTGTCATCTAGACAAGAACAGAAAAGGTTCTGGCTCTTTCGTTGCTGTTAGCTTTGCCTTTCAGTTACCTCATAAAAATAATTGTTGAAATGCCTCCAGACTATTAAAGAGTCCAGTTTTCATATTCGAGAAAATCTAAAGTCTTAAAACTAAAGAAACTTAGAGAAGGAAGGAGGAAAACATAAGATAGAAAATAAAAATTGGTATGGAAAGGAAAACTAAGCCTGAGGGTTAAAATAAATGTAATTTCTAATTATGACACTGAAAACATGGCAGGAATCCTATTAAGCCTCTTTCACTGCTTAAACAATACTTTAAAAAAGAGAAATAGCCAATGAATGGGCAAAACTCAAAATGTCCCCAAAACAAGAAAATTATTCTCATAGAAAAATCAGAGTAGTCTGTTGAGTCTGAATGTCAAGTGTTTCTTACCTTTTGAGTTTTCACTTTGGCTCAGCCTGAAGGTATGGTTTGTTTATCAAGATCATGAGTGATGGAGACCAGAAGCCAGAGCTAGATTAAAGATTGATGTTGGGATGTAGTAATTATTGGGACTTGTACAGGGAAGCTTCAGGTATGTTAGCTTGGAATGTGGTAGTTTTATAAGGTTTGAAACATTTCTTTAGCTTATTTCAAAATTTCTGTAAGCCTGTTATTTCTTTATTTTACTATTTGCAATTTTAATTTTTTTGTAGTGAGAACATTTAAAATCTATCCTTTTAGCAAACTACTGAAATAATTTCTATCATATCTTTAAAAAATGAAAGTCTATTTTTTTAAAAAAAGATCTGATCAAAACTCCTCCACCAATAGTTCTAGGCAGCACAGTGCCCTCACTTTTAGAAGGAATTTGTGTGAATGAAATGATAGGTTTTCTAATGAATGAAATACCTTGTTGAGAGAAAGCTTCACTTGTAAAGTAATATTTACAATAGTTATCACACTTGAGTGGCTTATGGATCTGTTGAAAAATCATCTTCAACAAAAGTTATGTCTGAATTAGTAGTACTCCATTTTACCTTGTGGAGGTACCTTTTTAAACTGAAGTAATATAATATTAATTTCAGGTGATTTAATAGTGATTCAATATTTTTATAGATGACACTCCATTTAAAATTATCACAAAATAATGATTATGTTCCCCAGTACTGTATAATATATCCTTGTAGCTTATTTATTTTATACATAGTAGTTTTATCTCTTAATCTTCTACCCCTATATTACCCCTTCACCTTTCTTTCTCCCTGCTTGTAAACACTAATTTGTTCTCTATATCTGTGGGTCTATTGCTGTTTTGTTATATACATGCATTTAAAGTTGTTTTTTTTTTTCAGATTCCACATTTGTGTGATAATAGCATAATACCCTCTAGGTTCATCCATGTTATTGAATATAACAGAATTTCATTCTTTTTTATGGCTGAAAAGTATTCTTTTGTATGTATGTATGTATGTGTATATGTGTGTGTGTGTGACATCTTCTTCATCCATTCATCTCTTGATGGACGTGGTGCATACATGCTCAGTTGCTCAGTCATGTCTACCTCTTTGTGACCCCATGGACTGTAGCCCACCAGGGTCCTCTGTCCAGAAGATTTCCCAGGCAAGAATACTGGAGTGGGTTGCCATTCCCTTCTCTAGGGGGCCTTCTTGACCCAGAGATTGAACCCATGTCTCTTATGTCTCTGCATTAGCAGGTGGATTCTTTACCACTAGCACCACCCAAGAAGTCATGTTCAGTTCAGTTCAGTTGCTCAGTCGTGTCCAAGTCTTTGCAACCCCATGAATTGCAGCACGCCAGGACTCCCTGTCCATCACCAGTTCCCCGAGTTCACTCAGATTCACGTCCATTGAGTCAGTGATGCCATCCAGCCATCTCATCCTCTGTCGTCCCCTTCTCCTCCTGCCCCCAATCCCTCCCAGCATCAGAGTCTTTTCCAATGGGTCAGCTCTTTGCATGAGGTGGCCAAAGTACTGGAGTTTCAGTTTTAGCATCATTCCTTCCAAAGAACACCCAGGACTGATCTCCTTTAGAATGGACTGGTTGGATCTCCTTGCAGTCCAACGGACTCTCAAGAGTCTTTTTCCAACACCACAGTTCAAAAGCATCAATTCTTCGGTGCTCAGCTTTTTTCACAGTCCAGCTCTCACATCCATACATGACTACTGGAAAACCATAGCCTTGACTAGATAGACCTTTGTTGGCAAAGTAATGTCTTTGCTGGCAAAGAAGTCATGTAGGTTACTTCTATATCTTGGCAACTGTAAATAATGTTGCTATGAATATTGGGGCACATGTATCTTTTCAAATTAGTGTTTTTTTCAGGTATAGACCCAGGAATGAAATTGTTGGGTCATATGGTAGTTCTTTAGTTTTTGAGAAGCTTCCGTACTGTTTTCCATAGTGACTGTACCAATTTAGAGTCTCACCATCAATGCACAAGGGCTCAATGGTTCCCTTTTCTGTACAAAAGGCTCGTAAGTTTAATTATGTCCTACTTATTTATCTTTGCCTTTATTTCTTTTGCCTTAGGAGACAGATTAAAAAAATATTGCTATGATTTGTGTCAAATAGTGTTCTGCCTATGTTCTATTCTAGGAGTTTTATGGTTTCAGCTCTTACATTTAGGTCTTTAATCAATTTTCAGTTTATTTTAAAAGTTCTTAATATCTAACTCAAACGATGTCAAGGAGTATTTGGTATCACAAAGGTTTAAGTGAGAGTCAGTTTTTATGCTATATGAACTTCTAGTAATACCAACATAGACATGTTTTAATCTTTCCTTTTTAGTATAACCACAAAGAAGCTTTCCTCAAAAGCCTTATTTTGTAAGAACAAAGATTTTCAAGAGAAGGACTTGAATGAATTATAAACTTTTGTTGGTATTACAGTATTAATCAAGTATTTTTACATTACCAATCAAGGTTTGATACTTTAGAGCTTTGTCAAACACTGCTTTCTGTGGAAAACAGCAAGGCTCTGGGGGCATACCTGTCCATACATGCGTATAATAAAATCTTGAGAATTTCCTGTAATTGTAAACGGAGAGAGCTATTACAAGATATCTGTGACATAATTTGTGGTTGAGTGCAAGTCCACATTTGGAATATTAGACACCTTGATTATATCTCTGCAAATGCTATATACATAATGTATAGTATACAGCAGGCTAGCTCTGTTGGAACATGCAACATGCACTTAAACATCTAAAAACAAATTCTCACTTGTCAGAATTTCACTGCAATTCAACTTGTAATATCACAAATCCTAACCCATGCATATTTTTAAATGCCTACCCCGTAATACAGATGCATACTTTAAATACCATATATGAAATAGTATTTTCTACTTTTCACTAGATTCAGGCTTCCACATTTTCCTGAAAGTGACCACATTACAGTATAAGAGGCTCCAATATATTGTTCAGAATCTTCAATAGTACTAGAAATGTTTTCTATCAGATATTTATTGAAGCAACTTGTTAGCTTGTTAAGGTTTAGAAATCTGACACACAAAATTGTTTTGGCAAAGCTATGTTCATAGAATTAAAGCTTTTGAACTGTGGTGCTGGAGAAGACTCTTGAGAGTCCCTTGGACTGCAAGATCAAACCAGTATATCTTATAGGAAATCAACCCTGAACATTTATTGGAAGGACTGAAGCTGAAGCTCTAATACTTTCGCACCTGATGTGAAGAGCCGACTCACTGGAAAAGACCCTGATGCTGGGAAAGACTGAGGGCAGGAGGAGAAGGGGTGACAAAGGATGAGATGGTTGGATGTCATCAATGACTCAATGGACATGAGTTTGAGCAAACTCCTGGAGATAGTGAAGGACAGGGAAGCCTGGCATGCTGCAGTCCATGGGGTTTCAAAGAGTCAGACATGACCAAGCAACTGAACAACAGCAATGGTCGTAGTGCATGGGGTACAGCTGTACTTTTTTAATATAAATTTATTTATTTTAATTAGAGGTTAATTACTTTACAGTATTGTATTGGTTTTGCCATACATCAACATGAATCTGCCACAGGTATACACATGTTCCCCATCCTGAAACCCCTCCCTCTTCCCTCCCTGTACCATCCCTCTGGGTGCACCATCCCCAAGCATCCAGTATCATGCATCAAACCTGGACTGGCGATTCGTTTCATATATGATATTACACATGTTTCAATGCCATTCTCCCAAATCATCCCACCCTCTCCCTTTCCCACAGAGTCCAAAAGCCTGTTCTATACATCTGTGTCTCTTTTGCTGTCTCACATACAGGGTTATCATTACCATCTTTCTAAATTCCATATACATGCATAAGTATACTGTATTGGTGTTTTTCTTTCTGGCTTACTTCCCTCTGTATAATAGGCTCCAGTTTCATCCACCTCATTAGAACTGATTTAAATGAATTCTTTTTAATGGCTGAGTAATACTCCATTGTGTATATGTACCACAGCTTTCTTATCCATTCATCTGCTGATGGACATCTAGGTTGCTTCCATGTCCTGGCTATTATAAACAGTGCTGTGATGAACATTGGGGTACATGTGTCTCTTTCAATTCTGGTTTCCTCGGTGTGTATGCCCAGCAATGGGATTACTGGGTCATAAGGCAGCTCTATTTCCAGTTTTTAAAGAAATCTCCACACTGTTCTCCATAGTGGCTGTACTAGTTTGCATTCCCACCGACGGTGTAAGAGGATTCCCTTTTCTCCACACCCTCTCCAGCATTTATTGCTTGTAGACTTTTGGATCACAGCCATTCTGACTGGCGTGAGATGGTACCTCACTGTGGTTTTGATTTGCATTTCTACAGCTGTACTTTTAAGCAATTTTATGTCAAGTTAAAAATTTTCTAAAACTTTTTTTGAAAATAAGTACACAAGTTATTTTAAATGTGTGGGCCTGTGGAAACATAAGATAGCCTTTGATTATCAAGTATCTCCTTTAAGAACTGGGAACTCATTATTTAATCTATATATAATTTGACTGAACACTATGTTGTCATGGATGTAGAGAAATAGAAATTCTTAGACATTTCCGGTGGGAGTGTGAATTGATAAATTCTCAGCGAACAATTTGAAAAATATCTATAAATGAAAGAATATATGCTCTTTGACCCAGTAATTCCATTTCTGAGAAATTATCCTACTGGTAAATGTGGGAAATGAATTTCCTATCAGGTTCTTCATTGTGACACTGTTCATAATAGCGCAAGATTGGAACCAATCTTAACATCATCTGTGAAAGACTGGTTAAAGACAGTTTGGTATGTTCACACAATGGAAAACTACAAAGCTACAAAAAAAGAATATGGGAGCATTTTTTATTTTGTTATGGAATGATTGCTAAGATATCTTAAGTGAAGAAAGTGCCTAGTAGAACAATGTGTATAGGTTTATTATAATTTATGGAATATCTTTATCCATCCCTTCCCCTGCTACCTCCCTTCCTGGGTTTGTGTTGAATATCTCTGTAAGAAACTGCTAACACTGGTTGCCTCTGTGGGAAGAACCTTATGCTAAGAGAAGTAGGAGGGGATTTATTTTCATTGTGTCTCCTCTAAATATTTTGAATTTTGAACACTATATGTATTGTGTTTTACATTAAAAAGAAATCCAACTTTTAATGAGTCCATTTGAATCCTACATATGTCACAACAAAGAAGAATTAATCATGTACTGAGACCTAGTACTCTGAAGGTATACTGCCCATAAAACAGAACAAAACTGCTATCTTCTAAAAAGCTTTTCCTTGCCGTCCTCTCATCAAATTCAACATGGAGGCATAGACTATGACACTCCATGGCCAGACCTTAGTGAAACAGAAATAACAGCAAAACTGGAACATAACCACCCAACTCAGGGGGAGGTAGAATGAGTCAGATCAACTGCGTGTTAGGAAAGTATAGCTCCATTTCTGCTTCAAGAGTAACCATGACTCACAGTAGAAAATGAGACAAAGCCCATCACACATACCACTTATCACTTCTTTACCTGCTTGGGAACTGTGAGAATTAAACCAACTCACATTTTATAAACAGTTTGGAATCCCTTGATAGCAAAGTGTTATATAAGAATTATATAATCCCATGAATTTCATATAAAAATTTTATAAGCTTTCCAGTCTTTAAAAAAAAAAAGTTAATGTTCTCATTACAAGCAAGAAATTAAATGTGACCCAAAATGGATCTCTGTGTTTCCATCCTAGAAAACAGGTAAGTTTCTATTTTAGAGGTTTGGTCTGAGTTTTGTCTATTATATCCTCATACAAAATGCTTTTATTTCCAAGGATCATTCTCTTTCTATGAAATATCCTTCTGTATGTACAAGAATTGCGTTCCTGAAATGTTTCCATTTAAGTACAGAGGCTCACTCTGAGCTTGCAATTATATGCAGGTACTCTTTACCTCCCAAGCAGAGATGGGTGCAGGATTTGTCCCTGAGCTGTTTTAATTTTAGCAATTATTGTTACAAAATTCCTTGAAAAGTAACATTTAGAAATCCATTCAAATTTAAACTACAAGCTTATTTATTCTTGAAAGAGTTTGTCCCATACTTTAACATACTTCTTTCAGGATTATGGTTTTCCAAGAGGAATGAGGTTGTTATTAAAAGAAAGAAAGCCTCTGTCAGTTTCAAAATGGATCCTGAATGAAACTGACAGCTGCTAAAGCATGTCCATGAATTTTTGTTAAACAACATTAAATAAATAATTAGAGATTCTTTGAAGAGTATTGGAAACATTCAGATATGTAGTCAGTATTTACTATTTCCTTTCAGACAATCTGGAGTTACTGGTGGTGTATATTCAGTGAGGTTGTCTGCAAATGATTCCCAGGCAAGTGAGATTTTTTTCCTCTACCCTTTTTTCTTTGAGAATAAGCAAGGACTTGAATCGCTAAGCATTGTCTTCTCTCTAAAGCCTTCCTGTTAACCTCAGATTAAATTGAACCTAAATTCTGCAATTGCTTTGTTTTGCTCTGCTTTTGCTTTCAAACTGTCTTATTGTAAGTCTGTCTCTTTTTGTCTATATACCATTCTATCCGCTTGACTCAAGTTAAGCCTGTGGGTTTCATTAACACTTTTCATCCTTTGTATTAACAAACATAGTATACATCTTTTAAAACATGTGTCCTTTTTATATGTGTATGTACTCAGTCACTTAATCCTGTCTGACTCTGTGACCTCATGGACTACAGCCTGCCCGGCTCCTCTGTCCAAGGATTTCCCAGGCACAAATACTGGAATGGGTTGCCATTTCCTCCTCCAGGGGATCTTCCCAACCCAGGGATCAAACCCACATCTCCTCCATTGGCAGGCAAATTCTTTCCCAGTGAGCCTCCTGGGAAGCACATTCTTTGTATATGAGGCATGAAAGGTAGTATTTCTGTGTGGAAGGGGTGTATAAAGAGCAGTTTGGTTGGAAAGGGTGAAAGCATGTTGAGAAATGTCAATTGTCAATATCAAAATACGTCGAGAGGTGATGGAGGTTGTGTGGGGTTAAGGAAAAGAGAGCTACAATTTATTAACCTTAGGTTATTCTTATTAAGTTGGGTTTGTTATTCTCCTAAACTCACAAGTGACTGAGAACACGTGTGTAATAAAACAAGAATGTGAGAACAGATTTGTACCTAGAATAACAGAGTTCTTCATGGGCTCAAGGAGAATGCATGCATCTAGTCGTGGCAGCTGGCAAAAGCTTCTCACGAGTTAGCATCCGGGACTGGTCCTTTAGACAGGTAAATATGAGAGGGGTGGGTATTCCCAAAGGTGTAGGAGTAAAACTCACCTTTACCTCCTTCAAACCTTTGCTCAAAGGCCATCTTTTTAATGATGTCTTTCTGACCATTCTATTTAAAATTACACTGCATGTCTTTCAGTGTTCTTCCTGCTTTACTTTTGCCCAACAAATATGACCATTTGATATTGATACTTTTTTAAACATTTTTTGGATCAGGTCTATGATATTTTGGGCTATCTCTCAGAAACTAGATAGACTTTGTAACCAAATCCTAAATCTAAACATAATTCTCAAATCTTATTATAATTTTTGGCTTCCTAGTTCTGGTCACTGTCCCTGATCCCTAACTCAATGGGAGCCACTTTGAGGGTATTGGAAAAAGTAGGCTGAAGTAGAAACGTGGAAAAAGAACTCAATCTAAGTCACTTTGCAGAACTTCCCTGGCAGTCCAGTGGCTAAGACTTCGCCTTCCAAAGCAGGGTGTGGAGGTCTGATCCTGGTGCAGGGACTAAGATCCCACATGCCTTGGGGCCAAAAAAACAAAACATAAAACAAAAGTGATACTGTAACAAATTCAATAAAGACGTTAAAAATGGTCCACATTAAAAAAAAAAAAAACCTTTAAAAAAAGTCACTTTGCAAATCTGAGAAATCTTAATGAACCCTTTTTTCTGAAAAGCTCTTTCAGTTTTATTTTTCTCTGTTTAGAATCTAGAAGCATTTTTCTTGCCTTTTTATTCCCCCAATTCTTTTTCATTTCTGTTTGTAAACTGGTCAGTTCCTGCCTGAACTCAACTCCTTCTTGTGATACCTTTCTGTAAACAAAGAAAAGAGCCAATGCAGGCTAATATTCTGGATATTTGCAACTGCTTTCCTTAGAGCTATAGAATCAATTTAAAAGTCACTCAGTTGTGTCCAACTCTTTGCCACCCCATGGACTGTAGGCTGCCAGGCTTCTCTGTCCATGGGATTTCCCAGGCAAGAATACTGGAGTAGGTTGCCATTCCCTTTTCCAGGGGAACTCCCCAACCCAGGGATCGAACCCAGGTCTCCTGCATTGCAGGCAGATTCTTTACTGTCTGAACCACCAGGAAAGGTGGATCAGTAAGTACTTTTCTGGGGACAGCCTTCCAAGTTTCGCTGATAGTTTAAATGTTATATGACATTGGTCTTTATCTTTCCAGATGGTGATGTCTAGGTTCCTTCCATCTACTATTAGTTGCTAAGCTAATGCCATATATTTTTGTTTTTGTTAAGATAGCACTCTGATGTACCACCTTCAGTATTAGCTGTGATGATGCTGAAGGGCAGAATATACCACCCAGGGTGGTCCAGTGGCTAAGACTCCACGTTCTCAGTGCAAGGGGCCAGGGTTTGATCCCTGGTCAGGGAACTAGATCCCACATGCTGCAACTAAGACCCAGTGCAGCCAAATAATTGAATAACTATTTAAAAAAGAATATGCCATCCCAAAATATGACTGTAGGAATTCAGGACAAGCCACTTCAGGGGTGCTGCTTTGGTATTTTGATTATTTTAAGCCTTAAGCACTTTAAAAACAGCAAATGCAGGGAGAATTTTTTTTATTTTCCTTATCTGCCTGAAAATACTAATATATTCTCTAATAAAAAATATTCCTGTCAACAGTCATAACTCTCTTCCCTAGGAGTTTCCTCAACCAGGAAAGACTGACTCTTATCATAAGAGAGGAGACTAGAAACTGAAGGAGAGTCAGCCTTGCACCCTAATAGGCACATCAAGTTACAGACATTTAACTCTACATTGCTTGTTAGTGATAAACTCATATTTCACTGTGGCCTTTGATTTTTTTCCCCTTATATGTGACATATAGTCTAAAAGTTTGTAAGCATACTCTGCATTTGTCCTTTTTTTTTTTTTTACTTTACAATATTGTATTGGTTTTGCCATATATCAACATGAATCTGCCACGGGTATACACATGTTCCCCATCCTGAATCCCTCCCCCTCCACCTCCCTCCTCGTACCATCCCTCTGGATCATCCGAGTGCACCAGCCCCAAGCATCCTGGATAACTCTAACTTCTGTGTTTCTGAGTGCTCAGTTGCTCAGTCATGTCTGACTCTGTGCAACCCCGTGGACTGTTGCCTGCCACGCTCCTCTGTCCATGGAACTTTCCAGGCAAGAAAACTGGAGTAGGTTACCACTTCCCACTCCAGGGGATCTTCCTGACCCAGGATCGAAATTGCATCTCTTGAGTTTCCTGCACTGGTAGACAGATTCTTTACCATCTACTATTTAATTACAGTTGTCTGGAATTCTGATTATAACCCCAGCTTCCTGGACATTTTCTGGAGACCATAAGCATAGGATGATGATGAGAATGAGGCTAGATGTTATTGGTCAGAGAATTAACTTTTATGACTATGTTTCTTACATTCTTTATCTGAGATTGAATCTACTTATAATTGTATGATGTATATGTTATTTTTATAATTTATGAAGGAATAAATTATCCTAGGTAATATCCTTAGTCCTGTGAAAGTCAACCTTTAGTATACATCATTTATCTTGATCAACTCTGATCAATTGATCTCTTGACCAATAAGGGCTCTGATACTCTTAAAAGAGATCAGATGACCCCAAGAGACTGTTATTCCAAAATCAGTGTTTGTTTCAGTCTATAAATTGTTTTGCCTGATATTTTTGACACACATATAATAAATGATAAGATCTGTGATATGTAGAGTCAACTTTACATTTGCTGAAATAGAAAGACCTCATTTGCTGCCACTATTTCTCCTCCAGTCTCTTAGCTTCTTCTCCATTATTCACATAGTCATAGTAGAAAAACAATTTTTTAATGTTTGATGTCAATTATTTAGATATACTAAAATAAAATGTGCTGAGATGGTTTGAACACATTATTAATCAATAAATAAAGAAGCTGGCTTGTTGCTGGGGGCGGCAGGAGAAACGGCTCACTGGCCAGGCCCTCAGTGCTTCTGGATAACATTGTGAAGGGAGCCAGGCTGGTCCGTGGCAAGCCCCCAGTTCCTTCCATCCTGACTCCCCCTTTTAGCATATCCACATCTCAGTGTTCTTTCTTGCTCTCAGCTGGCCGCCTGGATAATCTCAGAAAAAGTTTTTTTTCCAAACCTGATAAACATTTCAGGTGAAACCTCCTGAAATCATGTTCAAAAGGAAATCCTTTAAATTAAAAAAGTCTTTTGTGAAATGGATGCAGGATGACTCCATTTTATTTTTTTCATCTAAAAACTGGGATAATAATCCCAATCTTTAAATTGCAGCAATTGCATGATAAATATTTGATACTTAGAATGTTTGGCACATAGTAAGGGAAGAACTGTTAAATCCCTTCTCTGTCCTTTTTTGGTGGGTGGAGGAATTTGAAATCATTCTTTAATATGGCTTCCCTCATGGCTCAGATGATAAAGAATCTGCCTGCAATGCAGGAGACCTGGGTTCAGTTCTTGGGTTGGGAAGATCCCCTGGAGAAAGAAATGGCAACCCACTCCAGTATTCTTGCCTGGAAAATCCCATCGACAGAGGAGCCTGATGAGTTACAGTACATGGGGTCACAAAGAGTCAGACACAATTGAGTAACTTGCATTTTAATAGCTACTCCCTGCCATGACCTTTTTCACTTCTATTTCTCTTCAGATGATAGGGTTAGTGAGAATAAGGAACTTAATTTATCTTGTTAACTACCATATCTCTGGGGCTAAAGCAAAGGTGCTGTGTTATGAATATACTGTCTTTTAACGGCAAGTCCACCCTCTTTTTGTCCTGCTTTGTGATACTCAAGCTGGGCCCTGCAAACATGTCTCCTCTGATGGCTGGTCAGTGTAGGCTTTGTCAAGAGAGGGCTGCAGAGATACAGCAGAGGAAGGAGCCTCTTCTGGTTCCCATGTGCTTTCTTCCCTCCCATGTCACTGCTTTTGGTGGCATATGTGAGTTGTGTGTGTGTGTGTGTGTGTGTGTGTGTGTATGTATGTTGCTCAGTTGTGTCTGACTCTTTGTAACCCCACAGACTGCAGCCTGCCAAGCTCCTCTGTCCGTGGGTTTTCCAGGCAAGCATACTGGAGTGGGTTGCCATTGCCTTTTCCAGGGGATCTTCCCAACCCAAGGACTGAAGCCAGTTCTGTACTGCAGGCAGATTCTTTACTGTCTGAGCCACCCAACTTGACTCATGTGAGTCCTAGTTGCACTTACTCTGTCAGGTTTTTTGGACCCTACAGCTAACAGTTTCCTTTGGACCAGCTCTGGCCTGCAGGTATCCTGGCTTATTTCTCCACCCGTCAGTGAGCCACTGACTCCAGGGAGGACAGAATCTCTGCCTTGGGGTTGGGGGTGGTGATAAACTCTGTCAAGTTCTTAGTCCCTTCATTTCTTTCCTATCCCAGGGGATAGAGGGCACAAGTGCAGTACTCTCTGCCCTTGTATTTGCTCTCTTATGCCTTTAGTGGCTAGTCATCCTGTACTAAGTTAATACTATTGGGTTGGCCAAAAATCTCCTTTGGATTTTCCCATAACATCTGAAAGAATGAACATTTTGGCCAACACAATACTTTACATAAATTTTTTCTGTTCAAATTATTAGTATGGTTTCTGACTGGACCTTGGCTGATCTTGTTGACTAAACCAATGGACTGTCTGTTCTAAGCCAGGCTCCTGATGTGGTGACTGAGGTTTTAGGACAAGGAAGGGTGGGACTGTTGAATGAGAGAACACATCCTGCCCTTCTGTTGTTTATCCTCCCATCTAGTCACTCCTTCCTGAGAGCCCAGGGCTTGCTCCCTCATCAGATCACCGCCAAGCTCAGACTCGTCCACCAACACAGAGATGCCTTTTGCCTATGATCCCAAAGTTCTCTCTGTAAGGGGGTGAACAAACAAGACCCTGCACTGGGTCAATATCTTCTCCTTGTGAGATCATGATTGTGCCTTCTGGACTGTCTCTTCTTCTTTCTCAAAAATCTGAGGCCGAGTCTCCACCCAGATCACAGTCCACTTTCAAAATGTGACTAAAACGTGAGAGAACAGAAGCACACTCATGATCAGATAGCCTCAAAGCAAATGCAATTATCAGGAAAAGATCTAAGAGATGTATCCGTGGGACCATGGGAATTTCAATCACTCCACAGTTACACAGCTATGAAAACAAAATGGTGGAAAACAGGAAATGTCTTTAATTGAGTCAGGTCTTTGTGGTGGTGGCTGATGAATATGCAGAAGCTGCTCTGAATTTTTTTAGGGCACAGAGAACTGCCACATAGGCATCCATAATAACTGTTTTTAGGTTATAAGAAAGGCATGGATTTGTTCATCAAGCTCATCAAGGATGTCAGCACCTTAAAGAGATACAGACACTTTTGATTAAACAGAACAAATAGACTCCGAGAACACCTGAAATCTGGTTTTCAAATTCAAATATTTCTGGCTATTACCATCATTGTAGTCATTGAGTTAGTAAACACCAGAAGGCAAAATTCTAAAGTGACCTGAGCCTCTAGCAGAAAGTAGCAGAACTTAAAGATGACTCTCTCAGGAAACTTACATCAAGCTTTTAGAGAAATCCTATTTCCTTCATCAAACTTCCTTTTGAAAAGACAGATAATTTCCTCTGCCTCACACCTTTGCCTGTTTCTTGATATTCCCTTTAACCCATCGTTCTATCCAAAAGATGATCTATGATGATCATCTATTGGATCCTGTTTAAAATATATTCAGTCATACATATGTACTTGATTAGAATCCAAGTTAGAGTTGCTTGCATTATAATAATAGGCAAGTAGATGAATGAATGACTGCCGGAGTCCAGCCCCGGTGGATCCAGGGAATTCGAAGGGTGGACGGAGTCGGCGAGGAGAGATTTATTTAATTAGAAATATAAGATTAGATTAGGAAAGAATAGTGTAGTAGGAAAATTAGTGGAGAAAAGAGGCTGAATAACTTGGTTTACGTGCAGAACTAATAAAACCTCGAGACAAGAGGTTTGCACCATCTACGTTAGGCCTCCGGCGCCGGTTTGAATAGTGGAGGGTGTCCCACCTTGGGCTCCCTCTCGCGTGGGTCTTAGAAGCCAGGGCAAGTAAGTAGACATGGTGAGCCTCCACGCCCCAGATGGGAATTCAGCCAGAAAATAGAGTAAAGAAGACACGGGGTGACCAAGCTGCTTTGGTGAGCGAGGCCCCAATAACTTTATTTTTTAAAAGGACTTTTATACCTTTCCCACAAACGATGTTGTGTACATTATCTTCTGGCTTTGGAGGCCTGTGAAACATTTTAAGACCCTCTTTTGATAAAGGCTGTTCAACCAGAAAACTTATTTTCCCTTGAAGTGTTTTTTCTTTATATTTCTAATCTATGTCAGCCTCAGAAAGTATCAAACAAAGTTACATTTTCACGAAGCAAAGGTGCAGTAAATTACAATGAAGAAAGAACCAATTAGCTCAAAAGTCTGATGTGGTTAGTTTCAAGGCTACATTTGTTTTTTTCTTACATTCTGACTATGTTAACAAATGTGCTCCCAGGTGTACAGTGGATAAGAGATATGGGAACTTAGCAACAAGCATTGGCCCAATAATGAAATCCTACACCAGCACTACTATAATAGCTTTTAACTCTTTGAAAGGCTTTATGTTTTAGGCTTCCCGTACCTCTCACAGGTGGCGGGCTGTAAACAATCACATGCGTAGTTGTAAAAGTCTGGGTAAGGCAAGTTAGAGAGCCATCAGAGGGGTTTTTGGATTGAAACATGCTTATTATGCCCAGGAGACTTTAAAAAAAGGTGGTGGGGGGACAGCCTCCTGTGAATGTCAGAAGAGTAGGTGAAAAGCGTAATATAGTAAAGCAGGCAGACTCTGATTTGGGGGTTAGATGCTCAGGAAATTCCAGGGGGAACCCCTGAAGCCTGATCCCCACCTTTGCATTTTGTCAGGCTTCCTTCCTCATGACCTTTGCCATGGGCGGGATTCCTCATGCTGGCTCCCGGCAAATGACATCTGTTTATTCCTGCAAGGTTTGTTGAGTGTTTACTACAGCCAAGTACTAGGGAGTGTCAGACCCAAAGAAGAATGGCAAGTTCTCTCTGCTCTCAGAAGGTTTTCAGTCTACTGAGGGAGACACAGCATGTCAAAAATAACTGCAGTATCAGTTCAGTTCAGTTCATTTCAGTTCAGTCACTCAATCGTGTCCGACTCTTTGCGACCCCATGAATTGCAGCGCGCCAGGCCTCCCTGTCCATCACTAACTCCCGGAGTTCACCCAGACTTGCGTCCATCGAGTCAGTGATGCCATCCAGCCATCTCATCCTCTGTTGTCCCCTTCTTCTCCTGCCCCCAATCCCTCCCAGCATCAGAGTCTTTTCCAATGAGTCAACTCTTCACATGAGGTGACCAAAGTACATACAGATATATTAATTTATGTACCAGCTATAGGGTAACCCAAGTGTGTCAATAATCAGCTCTTTCTAAATTTTCCTACATTACAGGTTAGGAAGTAGGGGCACAGATAAATCAGGTAATTTGCTGACACGTACAACATGAAAGGGCTTCCCAGATGGCTCAGTAGTAAAGAATCTGTCTGCTGATGCAGGAGACATTTGTTCAATCCCTGGGTTGGGAAGATCCCTTGGAGAAGGAAATGGCAACCTACTCCAGTATTCTTGCCTGGAAAATCTCATGGACAGAGGAGCCAGGTGGGCTACAGTCCATGGGGTCACAGAGTCGGACATGACTGAGCATGCACACATACAACATGAAAGAGCCTAGATATGAATCCAGGAAGTCTGTCTCCAAGGGTGATACTCTCATTCATCACCAAGTTAACTGCTTTCCCCAACTGACCTGTATAAGACCTCACATGGTTAAATATTTAATACATGTGTTTGGATGGTGATGGTCCACCCCTTTGAGTCACTGGTACTCATTTATATGCTGGTGCCTATTTCTTTAAAATGAGGTTCCATCTTTCTCACCAAAAATGATCTCTAAAACCATGTAAGGCAGGGAAAATCACTCCACATTTATGTAACTAGAGAAAAAAATATACTAGAAAACAGGAAACTTCTAAAACCAAGCAAAGTCTTTGTAACTGTGGCTGATGAATAGGCTATTGTAAGTCCATGGGTCTAGGAAATGGCACCAAAGTGTAGTCTATACATTTGGTCGGAAACTTCTCAGTCACTAAGAAGCTTCATCTCTGCCCTTAAAAAGGAACTTCATCTGTTCCCACATCCTTGATCCCATGTTCATGTCCTTTAAAAGCAGAAATAGATTCACATTTGATGAAGTAAAAATCACGCCCTTCAATTCTTATTATTTTGGGAGTGAAATTATAAGAATAAATACAAAGGGTGATTTACAAAGGACAGGAAAAAAGGTGAAGCCCAAAGGGTGGGTCTGGAAGGAACAATGGTCTCTTGTATGTTTTGGCTGGGCCACGTTCCTAGGAGTGTGTGCCTGGCTATGTACTTCTTTAGCACCAATGGAAGACTCACTTATTGCTTTACCATCAATGCCTCCGTCTGTGTGTCTGTGTGTGTGTGTGCTTAGATGCTCAGTCGTGCTTGACTCCTGTGATGCCACAGACTGTAACCCGCCAGGCTCCTCTGTCCATGGGATTCTCCAGGTAAGAATACTGGAGTGGTTGCCATTTTCTTCTCCAACCAGGATCTTCCCAACCCAGGAGCTAAATGCACTGACTGAAATTCAGGAATCTACTAAATTGCAGATCTGTAAGCAACTCCTTGGAAGAAAAGTTATGACCAACCTAGATAGCGTATTGAAAAGCAGAGACATTACTTTGCTGACTAAGGTCCAACTAGTCAAGGCTATGGTTTTTCCAGTGGTCATGTATGGATGTGAGAGTTGGACTGTGAAGAAGGCTGAGGGCTGAAGAATTGATGCTTTTGAACTGTGGTGTTGGAGAAGACTCTTTGGACTGCAAGGAGATCCAACCAGTCCATTCTGAAGGAGATCAGCCCTGGGATTTCTTTGGAAGGAATGATGCTAAAGCTGAAACTCCAGTACTTTGGCCACCTCATGCGAAGAGTTGACTCATTGGAAAAGACTTTGATGCTGGGAGGGATTGGGGGCAGGAGGAGAAGGGGACAACAGAGGCTGAGATGGCTGGATGGCATCGTGGACTCGATGGGCATGAATCTGAGTGAACTCTGGGAGTTGGTGATGGACAGGGAGGCCTGGCATGCTGCAATTCATGGGGTCGCAAAGAGTCGGACACGACTGAGTGACTGAACTGAACTGAAGCAACTCATTCCACTGGGGATGGATTGGGGGAGGGAAGATGTTGGTTAAGTGCAAAGTGACATAGATGCCCAGATATACTGTCTGTAGAGGGTCAGAATTCAAGGAGAACCCTAAGTGTTCGCCTAATCTTCAAAGGTGAGAGATGTTTACGAGTAGGGCAAAGAGGAGAAGAGCATTCCAGATAAGAGGAATAGCTTAGAAAAGGCCCCTCGGAGAGAAACGACAGTGAGGTCAGTACAGCCAGGGTTCTGAGCACTGAGCCAACAACAAAATGGATGATGAGAAAAGCTTAAGAGGCAGGCCAGGTGGGGTTTTCAAGGAATCTGTGTGTCATGCCAAAGAGTTTGAAGTTTATACCCTTGGCCAGAGCTTGATTCTCCTTACCACCTGTGAAGGCACCTAAGGAGCTTTTCAAAACACTATAATAACCAAGGTTTATCTGGAATTTGAGCCTTGGTTATCAGAATTGAATCTGAGGGGGCCAGATACCAGCTTCCAAGAAGACTCAGTGTACAGCATACTGTACTAGAAATACTGCTACTGACAATGAGTTGTTGTTCAGTCGCCCAGTCGTGTCCGACTCTTTGTGGCCCCATGAACTGCAGCATGCCAGACTTCCCTGTCCCTCACCACGTCCCAGAGTTTGCTCAGACTCATGTCCATTGAGTCGGTGATGCCGTCTAACCATCTCATCCTCTGTCACCCCGTTCTCCTCCTGCCCTCAATCTTTCCCAGAAATAGGGTCTTTTCCAGTTTTGACAATGGGGAACACCTCAAAAGCTTTAATGATGTGGTCAGTTTTCACTTCAGAAAGATCACCTTGCCTACACTATGAGGAGCAAATAGAAGGCATATGTGAGTGATGGGAAGGCAGTGGAGATGAGTGCAAACCAGGCGAGAGACCATAAGGCCAGAATCACGGTAGTGGCAGCGAGACTACAGACAAGGTGCTGTCATCTCTCACTTCATAGTCGGTGCAGACTGGAAAGGATGTTTATGTGTCGGGTTTGAGGTTGCTTATAAAAATGACCACACATTTTTCTCATGTCTGTATTCCCACCTTGCATGCATACTTGCATGCAAAGTCACTTCAGTCACGTCCACCTCTTTGTGATCCCATGAACTGTAACCCACCAGGCTCCTCTGTCCAAGGGATTCTCCAGCCAAGAATACTAGAGTGGGTTGCCATTCCCTTTCTCCAGGGAATCTTCCCAACCCAGGGATCGAACCTGAGTCTCATATGTCTCCTGCACTGGCAGACAGGTTCTTTACCACTAGCGCCACCCGAAAGCCCACAGTTCACACCTTGCAATCATCTAATCAAGAACTGGAGTCTGTTGTACCTTGAGTCTGGGTTGGCCGTTTGACTTCCTTTGGCTGATGGAATGTGGAAGAAGTCCTGAGTTTTGAACTTGGGTTTAAGAAGATTTGTAAGTTTGCTTTCAGATCTCCATGACACCTGGACTAGCTACCTAGACGTAAGAGACACATGGTCAAGATGTCCTGTCATTCCAGCCCATAGCCAGTTCCTAGCCATGAGAGTGATGGTAGGTAGATGAATGAGCCCAGGGGAGATCACCTTCTATGGGAGACTGCGCTGGATCTGGCCTCTCGAACTGTCCAGTTTCAAGCACTTTAGGAATAACAATTACTATCATCCAATAACAGCAACTACTTTTAAAGTTTAAAAACTTATCTCAGAACAGGTTGTTTAAAAATCAAAACTAAGAAGTCTTACAAACAGAAAAGAAACATGGTAAACTTAAAATACAGTGGTATTCCACCTTCTAAAGTAAGGGAAATAAAAATAAAAATTAACAAATGGAACTTAATTAAACTTAAAAGCTTTTGCAGAGCAAAGGAAACTATAAACAAGATGAAAAGATGATGTTCACAAAGGGAGAAAATAACTGCAAATGAAGCAAGTGATAAAGGACTAATCTCCAAAATATACAAGCCATTCATGCAGTTCAATATCAGAAAAACAACCCAATCAAAAAAGAGACAGAAGACCTAAACAGACATTTCTCCAAAGAAGACTTAGAGATGGTCAATAAACACATGAAAAGATGCTCAACATCACTCATTGTTAGAAAAATGCAAATCAAAACTACAATGAGGTATCACCTCACACCAGACAGAATGGCCATCATCAAAAAATCTACAAAGAATAAGCCCTGGAGAGGATGTGGAGAAAGCTAAATCCACTTGCACTGTTGGTGGGAATGTAAATCGATACAGCCACTATGGAGAACAGTATGGAGATTCCTTTAAAAACTAGGAATAAAACTATCATGCTGCTGCTGCTAAGTTGCTTCAGTCATGTCCGACTCTGTGTGACCCCATATATGGCAGCCCATGAGGCTCCCCCGTCCCTGGGATTCTCCAGGCAAGATCACTGGAGTGAGTTGCCATTTACTTATCCAATGCATGAAAGTGAAAAATGAAAATGAAGATGCTCAGTCGTATCTGACTCTTAGTGACCCCATGGACTGCAGCCCACCAGGCTCCTCCATCCATGGGATTTTCCAGGCAAGAGTACTGGAGTGGGTTGCCATTGCCTTCTCCGATATGACTCAGCAATCCCACTACTGGGCCTATACCTTGAGGAAAACAGAACTGAAAAAGATACATATGTTCCAATGTTCATTGCAGCACTATTTAAAATAGCTAGGATGTGGGAACTACCCAGATGTCCATCAGTGGATGAATGGATAAAGAAGATATGGTACATATATACAATAGAATATTACTCAGCCATAAAAAGAAATGAATTTGAGTCAGTTGAACTGAGTTGGATGAACCTAGAGCCTGTTATACCCAGTAAAGTAAGTCAGAAAGAAAAAACAAATATCATATATTACTGCATTTATATGGAATCTAGAAAAATGGTATTTATGAACCTATTTGCAGGGCAGCAATAGAGATGCAGACATAGAGAACAGACTTGTAGTCACGGGGGGGGAAGGAAAGGGTGGGTTCAACTGAGATAGTAGCTTTAAAACATACACATTACCATGTGTAATATAGATAACTAGTGGAAAATTACTCCATAACACAGGGAGCTCAACCCAGTGCTTTGTGACAACCTAGAGAGGTGGGATGGGGGTGGGGCAGGAAGGAGGTTCAGGAGAGAGGGGATACACACACACACACTTATGACTGATTCACGTTGTTGTACAACAGAAACCAACACATTGTAAAGCAAATGTCATCCAATTAAAAATAAATTTAAAAAATACAGTGGCATTAGTCCATGGTCATGTTGTCAACTTGAGTAAATTAAATGAAGGATCAGGGTAATCAGAATAAGAATACTGTAGGATTTTTTTTTAACTTTTGAAAGAATGTTTCCAATGTATTCCTGTCTTTCCCACAGATTGTATTATTTCTCTTAATGTTTCTGTTATTGAGTTTACTAATTACCAAGAGCCACACAAAGGGAGGAAAAAACTGCATACCACCTCTGATATTTGTATTCCTGAAATATAGTTCATAACTGCATTTGAACATCTTGCCTGGATTATAAGAAGCTTTCTTTCAAAAATCATGCCAGAGAAAGCAAAAGCAAAGTTGCTTCATTATTTTACAAAGCCTTTAACAGAAAAATGTAAATGTTATTTCCTGCCCCAAACATTATGACATATTAAAGTTTTGGTCTCTTCTTCACATTTATCTTTCAATATCATTCAAAATGCTTTTGTGTATCATCAGATAACTTACTGAGTCACTGGCTGTTTGAGGTTATTCTATTAGATTTTTATTGCTAAGTTACCATAAATTTAGCGGTGTAGTTTTTTACCTTACCATTTCTGTAGGTCAGAAGTGGCTTGGTTTTCTGCTTAGGGTGTGACAGGGCTGCAATTAAGGTGCCAGCTTAAAATGCAGTCTCATCTGGGGCTCAGGATCCTCTTACATTCTCACCGGTGATGGTAAAATTTACTTCACTGTGGTTGTAGGACTGAGGTCTCTGTTTTCCTTCTAGTCAACTGTCAAAAACTAGAGACCTCCTGCAGTTTCTTGCTACGTGGCAGCTCTCAGCCTAGATGTTTGATTTCCTCCAGGCCAGCAGGAGTCTTTCTGATTTCCTCTTTTTGCAATCATGTGGGGGAAAGCACTCTGTTTTTAAAGTGTTCACCTGATTAGGTCAGGCCCACCTGAGCAATCTCTCTACTTTAAGATCAACTGACTTGGTACCCTACTTACATTTGCAAAATCCTTTAAAAGCAGTGCCTAGATTAGTGTTTGATGGAATAGCTGGGAGAAGGTGTGTATATACCAGGGCTAAAAATCTTAAAGCTCATCTTAGAATTCCGTCTCTCATAGCAATGCTTAAGAGATCCTCTAATGGCACAATCAGTGTCTACTGAAACTCAGAACAAGTAACTCCTGCAGCAAGAATTCTATAATTTATCTTCTTCCTTACAAGTTTCCTAATCCATTAAACTGTCCAGTTGGATGTTTGAACTTGTGAGCTCCTAGAGACCACAGGTGTTCTGGACTCCTGTGGGTCCAGCTGCATGACTTGGGAGGGTACCAAGAAGGATTAAAAGAAGAGAGCAGTCAACTAGAGCACAATACTGAGGAGGGAGGTCACACCTGGGCAAGGCAGCAGCCAAGTTCACAACTAAGCAGAGAGAAAGGATAGAGCCTGCCTCATATGAAGTGCAGCTTTTTCCCCATGGAAATTTATGACTCTAGATGTGTCACTCAAAGATTCCAAGAAAACTAATATTTTTGAGGATATGGATAAACTTTCGGACACAGGACGGTGTTTTTATCCTACAGATCTCTGAAGAGAAAATTGGAAACAAATATCATTAGTTTCTCTTTCACCAAGGCTGTGTCAGTTCTCTTAGAGAAACTTTGTCTGTGATGTTACATAAAGCCATTTTTGTTTCTTCAGAGCACAACGAATTTGCGAAGAAATGTAGGCAGAACATGGTGTTCAGACTTTAATTTTACTCACCTGCAAACTGTCCCCTTTCCATCATAATTTTATTTAAATCATGGTTATGCTCTTAATTAACAATTTAATTGGTTAGTGCTTTCTCAATCCAGTTCTCTGGAGGCATGGTTTTCTGTTTAACTTTCTTGTTTTAAGTCTTCAGCGAAACCATGAAATTTAATTAGGAAAGTAACCAGCTTTGTAACAGCAGTTCTCTGTCTAATTAGCTATGCTCTGACGGTACCTTCTCAGATTCCATTCAGCAATGCACACACACTTTGCATTTGTTCAGGTTTCAAATAAGGCACTGCGAATTTAGCCTAAGCACATATTCCAATTGTTTTTCATTTTTCCATAAAGGCTTGGTTACAGCCAGTGAAAACAGAAAAAGTAACTTGGAGCATTCCTATGTGCATGTGCTAAGTCACTTCAGTTGTGTCTGACTCTGTGCAACTCTATGAACCGTAGCCTACCAGGCTCTTCTGTCCATGGGATTTCTCAGGCAAGGATACTGGAGGGGGTTGCCATGCCCTCCTCCAGGGGATCTTCCTGACTCAGGGATTGAACTTGCATCTCTTAACATCTCCTGCATTGGCAGGTGGGTTCTGTACCACTATTACTACCTTGGAAGTCCTAAAGCATTTATATATGCTGTTAAACCAATAGCCATCAAAGCCCAAGATGTAGAAATGTTATCTTACTGCGCTTATTCGTTTCTATTGCTGCAGAACAAATGACCACAAGCTCAGCTTAAAGCAATCCCCATTTATCATCTTACAATTCTATAGGTTGGAAATCCAGATGCAGCTGGCTGGATTTTTTTCTTCAAGATTTCACCAAGCAAAGATCAAGGTACAAGCTGGGCTGGAATTTCATCTGGACCTCAGGGTCGTTTTCCAAGCTTGTATGCTTGTGGCAGAATTCTTAATGGTTGTGGGACTGACATCTCCATCTCCTGCTGCCTATCACTGGGGATGGCTCTTATGCCCTAGTGGCCACTCTCCTTATCACATGGCTCCTGTGTGCGGTTTACAACACAGCAGCTTGATTCTAGGCCAGTGGGAGCACTTTTCTGTCTTCTTCGTCTGTGAACAGCTGGGAAAACGCTCTGCTTTTAAGAGGCTTGCCTGATTAGGTCAGGCCCACCCTGGTACTCTCCCTTCGGCCGCATTACATTATATATCAAGAAAATGACTATCTTATCATACTGACAGCCCCCCCGCCCCTGCGCCTCTCCACACACACACACTCAGAGGAGGGATTATGCAGGATGTGTACACCATGGGGTAGAAGTTGTGGGGCCACCTTAGGATTCTGCCTGGCACACTACGCCGCAGGGAAAGAAGGCAACTGAAAGCCTCTGGCAAACTCTCCTCCCTCTCTCTCCGTGGAGGCAGTGCACAAGGTGCGCTGAAGAGCTGTTAACAATGGCCCCAATTCTGTCCCGCCAGCTCCACAGGGCATCGGATGGCAGACTGTCACATTCTTTCTTCTCTGCAGGCTGCTTTCTCTGCCTGGCCAGAATTGCCATTTTCAGCAGTGCAAGAGGATCACGGGATGAAATCACATGAATTTAAAAATTACATCAAGTTAACATGACACTTTTGGATAGAAATTTATTTAAGCTCCGGGCCTCAAACTTCAGCCCAATAAAACAATTTATAGGCTGAGCTGTAAGAGTCCTCCAGCAATCACTGAAACTGGAGGTGGTCTTGGTGACCCCCCGACTCAAGGAATACAGTAGGTAAGAGCGTGATATTGATCCCATTCTGCGACCAGGCTCCACCGCCCTGCAGACTCAGCTTTAATCCTCTCCACTGCGACTAGGACCAGAGAACATAGACCAGAGTCAGGAGGTGGGCTGACCTGGGCTCTAGAAGGTTCGGCACTGCCTAGATGTGTATTCCAGTTCTGCACTGTGACCTGGGCAAGTTCCTCAACCTCTGTCTGTCTCTCCCCGTTTCTCTGTCTGTCCATTTCAGTTGCTCAGTCATTCTGACTCTTTGCGACCCCATGGACTGCAGCACGCCAGGCTTTCATGTCCATCACCAACTCCTGGAGCCTGCTCAAACCCGTGCCCATCGAGTTAGTGATGCCATCCAACCATCTCATCCTCTGTCATCCCCTTCTCCTTCTAATCTCTCCCAGCATCAGGGTCTTTTCCAGTGAGTCAGTTCTTTGCATCAGGTGGCCAAAGTATTGGAGCTTCAGCTTCATCATCAGTTCTTTCAATGAATATTCAAGATTGATTTCCTTTAAACCGCTCAGGATTGACTGGTTGGATCTCCTCGCAGTCCAGGGGACTCTCAAGAGTCTTCTCCAACACACAGTTCAAAAGCACCAATTCATCAGTGCTCAGGCTTCTTTATGGTCCAACTCTCATATCCATACATGACCACTGGAAAAACCATAGCTTTGACTAGACAGACCTTTGTTGGCCAAGTAATGTCTCTGCTTTTTAATATGCTATCTAGGTTGGTCATAACACAGCAGTAATAACAATACTCAATTCATTGTGTTGCTGAATTGAAGCAATTCTGGAAAGCACTTAGCACTGTGACCATCACATGGTGACTGTGAGGGGCCGGATGTAATTGTGATGTGGACTCAGAGTATCATCAACACTTGAAATATTAACTCCAACTCCCTCCCTTTCACTCTGCTCCCCTCTTTCCTCACCAGTCCCTTCCCCTTCTCTCAGTTGTCTTCTAAGCCCCTTCACATCCAAATCATTTCCTTCCCTGGTTTATTCCCTTTCCTTAAGGACCTAATGAAAACAATATACAGGAACGTTTTTTTCTGTATACGATTTTGTGTTTTTCTTAAGTACCAATAGTCACGATGAAAATGTGCTGTTATCAGGGTCTACCATCTTGTCTATGCTTAGCATCTTTTGGTTTCATCTACAATGACTGAAGAGTTTATAAGGAATTCCCACAGTTCCCACTGATATAATGTTATTGCTTTTGATAATGGTAAGTGATTATCACATATAGAACTATGCAATTTCATTTTCATAACTCTATAAGGCCTACCAGGTAAACATATTCACAAAATGGGGGGAAAGTCCTTTGATGAACAATTTTTGGTTCAGAATATTTGTTCCCTGAAATACTGCACACTAAGATGTAAAGGGGGCTCTTTTACTTTTCCAGTGATATGTCTACCACACAACATCAATGGAGACAGAAACTTCTACTTGAAGCTTGCTTTGTTTCACTGCAACTTTGAGTCCCTGGGGTACTGTTCAGAGAGTGTTCAGGTATTGCTGCTAAAAAGTCTATAATGGGGTTGATGATCATATGTGACCAGAGGTAGCTCAATGTCAGTTCCTAGAATCAGAGATTCCTTTGAAGGGGAGAGATTTAAGAAATGCCTGGCAAGCTCAACCTCGCTGGTATTGGAGAAAATCACCAGAGTTTGGAATAAATTCCTGCATCCTCATTCATGAGCCCCTGTCATTAGACCCCAACTTAAATTGGCACTGCCTGTGTAGGGACCATGGAGGAGGAGGAAGCAAGCAATCAATAAAAGTTCAAATAAACTTCCTTTGCAAATAAAGTCAGTATCTGAAGGGGAGATGGCAAAGAGAAACATCAAACCAACAATAAAAGACCAAAAGTCTGATAAATATACATATCTCCGGAAGCTACCGAATTTATCCTTCCTCTGTCATCCCCCTAACACCATCTCCAGGTAGAACTGTATGCCAGTCCTAGGACACTTGTTTGTCTATCCCACACTGAGGTTAATGAGCCCCACTGGTAAATCTGCTTTGCTTTCCATTAAAATGAAGCTAGAGCACCACAAACTTTATGGGATGCTTCTGTGCTTGGTAGGCACGGAAAAGAGACCATCAACCCCATTTCTCATCATAACCTTTTAGCTAAAGTTAACACTCAATTATATATAGTAATAGGGAGATGATAAATCCTCTAACTCTAAAATCCATAGAATTCATCAAAGATTGAATAATCAAAGTCATTCAACCTTTGCCAACAGAATCCTCTTATCAGACTTACTGAAACATAGCAAAATTAATTAACTTGAGTTTCTAGCTTATTTTCCTCCGCTCATGTCTGCTTGAAGTTTTAATTAGAAGGAAAGTGTCTAGATGATCAGCAGAAAGATTTCAAGGAGGAGAAGTGAAGCTCTGGAAAATTACTAACTAAATTCACTCATTCGTTAAGAAAACCTTACTGAGCTTCTAATGTTCAAGATGCTCATTGAGAACAAAGAAACAAACAAAAATAGACAAGCTCTCTCATGAAGCTTACATTCTATCTACTAAGGGAGATGGAAAATAGACTGGTAAATAGAAAACTGGTCAGATATATACGATTTGGAGTAACCTTAACTATACGTTCAAGGCACTTCCAAGTTATCTCTTAGCATTTTCTTCCCATGGCTATTGAAGTCCAGTGATTCAACCTCAGTCAGCAAAGCCTTGTAAACACATATGAGCATAATGACAAGTGAGTGGGCACTTGCTTACCTTCAGCTGGTGGCATATTTTCTTCAGTACAAACGCTTCCTCTTCTGTATTGGGAGTAAGTCTTATCACCTTATCGCTATAATAAAGGGAAAAAAATGGTGAGGTATACCTTTCAAAAATAAAGATACAGCCATTTCTCTATTTTTTTAAAAACTGCCTTTGCATTTAGAAAAAACAGCAAAATTTTAGACTGGCCTATAGGAATTTTATTGCATTCTTGGCACGCTATGATAGTTTTGATCGTTTTTTTCCCCTCTGTCTTAAAACTATTTTTTTCATCAGTTTTTGAAGATTACAAATTCACACCCAAGCAGAGAAAGGTCAAAAAAACAGTAACAGTGGCCACAGGACAAGAACTTCCATGATATCTCAGAGCAGACACTCAGAAGGAAAATTCCCGGTAACAGGAAAAAAAAAAAAAAAGCAAAAAAGCCTACTTAAAATTTTTAACTTTATGCTGAAAAGGAATGTGACTTTTGATAAGAGGACCCATGACATCCATACACAGTGGAACATTTCTGGTTTGGATTCTTCCCACCTTGAGAACATAAAGATAGGCCCATCTCTAAGGGACATCTTATTTCTCGAGTATACAGCTTACCAACTGGTATGTGAGACCAAACTGGAGGAAACCCCCTGCCCTCATTGTTTGTGGCCATTAAATCCCGATGGCTATAAAATTTTTGTTACTTAATTTTTATTTTTAAAATTTATTTTTATTGAAGTATAGTTGATTTACAATGTTGTGTTGGTTTCTGGTGTACAGCTGTCATATATATATATATATGCGTATATATATTTTTATTTTCATATTATTTTCCTTTATGGTTATGCAACATTTTGAAAGTGATAAAAACTTAAAATCAATTTTTACAGCCATTAAAAATTTTCCACAGTTAAAATTACATCTGAACAGTCTACACAGATTCTGAACTGCCTAAAAAGACTAGAGGTGTCATGCTTTCCACCAGAGAGCTCTCTGCAGTGGTACTTTTCCCCCAGGTGTGCCAGACACGTATTATCACTTTCTAATTTTGTCATGATGAGCTTGAGAAGCACAACTCTAGTATATAATAATCACAACTATACATGTATAACTGAATGACTGTGCTGTACACCTGAAACTAACACCCTGTAAATCAACTACGCTTCAATAAGAAAATTATTTATCATAGTAAAAAACCCCACAACTGTTCAATGAGTTTTTCAAGGAGTAGACACTTATTCAATATTTATTAGCAGATTGGTATAAAGGAGATCATTGAGAATAATTGGCTTCCAGAGGAAATGTAAGGAAAAATGAAGTATAAGAGGAATGAGTAGTTTCCATCAGCTTCAACGGCATTTTACAATGACTGCAGACAAAACAGAATGTTATCAATACCACATATACAAAGCACAAAACAAAAACTCTAGCAGTTCAGCCTCAGCTTCTCTCTCCAGCCTCAAAGTTGTACCAGAATAAGGATGGAATGTATGAGCTTTTCCATGGCTTTACCACTTAGATGACCTGCAGTCTCAAAGACTAAGTTAAGATTAATATGGAGGACATCAGAGCCCAAGGGAGACTTTGGATTTGTTGGACAGTCATTCTTTAAGGCTGTGTGTCCATTTCCCATAATTTTTGCTTTATGCTTTCAAATGACCCTGTTTTACCTTCCTTAGGCCTATGAGTTAAAAGACCCCTGGCTTGCTGAATGATAATTTAATATGTTGTACACACTGCTACCCAATATGGCTTTGTAGCTTTGGCTTTTGTATTCCTCAAAAACATCACACAAAACAACCTTTTGCTACCTGTGTCATAAAGTCCATTTTCCTGGAAAGAATAAAAAAGTAGAAGGAAAGGAAAAAAAAGAATCACTGTAAAAAAAAAAAACACTTCAAATATGACCTTCAGTATTTAAATGCAATTACACCTCTTCTTTCATTCTTTTTTTTTTTTTTTTTTTTTCATTTCTATTACACATTTCTCTGAGCTTTGTGTTTTCTGGGTTCGTCATATCCTGGCCCCTCCCACCTGACTCAACATAATTCTTGGCAAAGAACAACTCCAATGGATGATATGGTTGTTTTTTGAGGGATGGATCGCTTGAGAGGTTGCTGAAAAACACCTCCATCTGGGGCCCTGTCAGCTCCTCAAGAGTGCAAAGAAAGCAATCTGTAGCTGTTTTACAGCCATGGGAAGTTTTTTTTAAGATGATGGATAATTCAACCTGGCAGTTGGTTCCTTCCCTGTGAGTACAGGATAAAAGGGGACCACCCCTGGGATTATTAACCCTGAAAGTGATTGTTCAAACCCAGTTTTATCATTTTTATCACAAGAAGTCCACTTCATCTCAGCTTGTAGAAATTTTCAGGTGTGACTTGAGAAATGTGTTTATTACCATTTGATTACTTATCAAAGAACAGAGAATAAGGAAAGCAATTTCGCAAAGTCCATGAAATGTCATACTTTTTTGTAAGCTCATAAATTATATTGGTAACTAGCCAGTAACCAAAACCCAACAGCTTTTTATTCAGCATGTAAGACAAGTGCCACCCAAGTGCCCCATTTGTTTTTACCAAACAGAAAGCTTATTCTCCCTAGATCCGTTAGCTAGTCCTTTTCGAAGTGGTAAACAATAATTCTTGGACTGCAAGATCAATCCTAAAGGAAATCAACCCTGAATATTCACTGGAAGGACAGATGCTGAAGCTGAAGTTCCAATACTCTGGCCATCTGACAAAGAGCTTCTCATTGGAAAAGACTCTGATGCTGGGAAAGACTGAAGGCAAAAAAAGAAGGGAGCGGCAGGGGATGAGATGGTTAGATAGCATCACCAATTCAATGGACATGAGTTTGAGCAAACTCTGGGAGATAGTGAAGGGCAGGAGAGCCTGTGTGTGCTGCAATCCATGGGGTTGCAAAGACTCAGACATGACTTAGCAACTAAACAAAACCAGCAAAACAAAAATTCAGGACCACAAACAGGAAAGTTTCAGGAAGTCAAGTATGCAGGAGACGTAAGAGACACAGGTTCAATCCCTGGTAGGGCAGATCCCCTGGAGGACAGCAGGGCCACCCACTCTAGTTTCTTGCCTGGAGAATCCCATGGACAGAGGAGCCTGGTGGGCTATAGTCCACAGGGTTGCAAAGAGTTGGGCATGACTGAGTGACTTAGCAAGCATGATAAACTTCTATCATCTGATGTATCTGGAACATGTCTTTTCTAAACCTAACGAATGCACCAGTATTAAGAACACAAATTCCAGTACTTCAGTTTTTCATTCCTGTCTCTAAGTCACTGAATTTATCTTCTCTGATCCAGTTACCTCTCATTCAGGGAAGAAAAAAGAATAAGGTTGGATTCCAATCTGGGCTGCTCCACTTGACTAAGCTGTATAAACATTTAGAGCCAACGATACCTGATCTTTAATTGGGGAAACACTAAAATATTGTCACATAAGGTTTTTGTGAGAATTTTTCTTTTTTATTAACAAAATTTGTTTATTTTTAATTGGAGGATAATTTCTTTACAATGTTGTGCCGGTTTCTGCCTTACATCAGCATGAATCAGCCATGGGTATTCATATGTCCCCTCCCTCTTGAACCTCCCTCCCACCCCTCTAGGTTTCCAGAGAGTGCCAGGCTGAGCTCCCTGTGACATACAGCAAATTCTCACTGGCCATCCATTTCAAGGATATGTGGTAAGGTATATGTTTCAATGTTACTTTCTTGATTCGTCCCACCCTCTCCTTCCCCTACTGTGTCTACAAGTCTGTTCTCTATGTCTGCATCTCTATTACTGACCTGCAAACAGGTTCATCAGTACCATTTTTCTAGCTTCCGTATATATATATTAATATATGACACTTGTTTTTCTCTTTCTGACTTACTTCACTTTGTATAACAGACTCTAGGTTCATCCACCTCAATAGGACCGACTCAAATTTGTTTCTTTTTATGGCTGAGTAATATTCCACTGTATATGTATATACCACAACTTCTTTACCCACTCGTCTGTTGATGGACATCTAGGTTGCTTCCACATCCTGGCTATTGTAAATAGTGCTGCAGTGACACTGGGGTACATGTATCTTTTACAACTGTGGTTGTGAAATTTCATTTGACCACACTTTTTAAAAGTTATATTATATGCCAGGCACAGTGGTGGGTGCTACGGATACAATAGTTCCTACCATGATGGGCTTATACTCATAGCCCTGGCGAGAAACACCTGTCTGAGAAACACCTAACTTATCACAGCCTTTCAGTGCATAGCTGCTGCTGCTGCTGCTAAGTCGCTTCAGTCGTGTCCGACTCTGTGCGACCCCATAGATGGCAGCCCACTAGGCTCCTCTGTCCCTGGGATTCTCCAGGCAAGAACACTGGAGTGGGTTGCCATTTCCTTCTTCAATGCATGAAAGTGAAAAATGAAAGTGAAGTCGCTCAGTCGTGCCCGACTCTTGGTGACCCCATGCAGCCCACCAGGCTCCTCCATCCATGGGGTTTTCCAGGCAAGAGTACTGGAGTGGGGTGCCATTGCCGTCTCCATCAGTGCATAGTATTATTACCTCTACAGAAAAATATTTTTCTCACCCTTTAAAACTTAAAGGGCTGAAATCAGTTGCTTTTCCAAGTGTGTTTCACTGTAAATATCAGAAGCAACCCATGATTTAGTCGTGTATATTTTAACTTTCTTTGGTTACTGGTAGTGTTTTTATTTCTTAACATTTTCACATGTATTTGAATCTAATCATTGATCAGTTTCTCTGTTTGGGACTATTTCCTCTCTTCTCAGGTAGCTCTTTGGCATCTGAAACACACATATGGATAGTCTCATTATTTTCTACAACCATGATTTATATAAAATGAAGAGGGAAAATTTCACAGATGGTCTTGTAGTAATGGATTCTTTATTGGTACAAGCTACCCATGTTCAGTTTTTTAATAAAGACAATTTACCAGATGTGGAAAAGGATTTCTAATGTTGCCCTTCACAAGGTATTAGATAAGATGAATGTAGTGGATGCTTTTGATTACCCCTCCTAAATCTATTTCCCCTCCTTAAACCCTAACAGAACTGACTTGCTCAGATAAACACCCCATCCCCATATCAGGAATGAGTCTGTCAGCCGATTAGAGCTTGGATATCCCTGGCAGCTTTTGTTAGTCTGGAGGTCTGGAGATGGCCACGTGCTGTAAATGGACTCAATCAGGTTTAAGGCAAGGATTGATATTTCAAGGTTTAAGGAAAAATAAGATCCACTCTGTTGTTGAATATAAACAATGTGTTTATATGCCATGGCAGCATAATTAAGAAGAGAGTGAACTTTGGGGTGAAGCAGATTCTTTGGACCATTGGATGGAGACACAGAAAGAACCCAGGTCTTTAATGACCTTACAGAATAAACCAACTTTCAAGCTTGTCCTGCCTCTGGACTTCCTGTTATATAGTGTAAAATTTATAGTGTAACATTTTCCTTTATTCTGTAGGCCAGTTCGTCATCTGCTTGTAACCAAAAGCATGCTGCACAATAACAGTGATTTTACTTATTTCAGCTATTTTTAAGAATTACATAAGGAAAACCAATAGAAGAATTAAATTTAATGTTTATTTAACAGTAAACATTCATCTCACACGCTAGCAAAGTAATGCTCACAATTCTCCAAGCTAGGCTTCAACAGTATGTGAACCATGAACTTCCAGATGTTCAGGCTGGATTTAGAAAAGGCAGAGGAACCAGAGATCAAATTGCCAACATCCTCTGGATCATCGAAAAAGCAAGAGAGCTCCAGAAAAACACCTACTTTTCCTTTATTGACTATGCCAAAGCCTTTGACTGTGTGGATCACCACAAACTGTGGAAAATTCTTAAGAGATGGGAATACCAGACCACCTGACCTGCTTCTTGAGAAATCTGTATGCAGGTCAGGAAGAAATAGTTAGAACTGGACATGGAAAAACAGATGGGTTCCAAATAGGGAAAGGAGTATGTCACGACTGTGTATTGTCACCCTGCTTATTTAACTTATATGCAGAGTACATCATGAGAAACACTGGGCTGGATAAAGCACAAGCTGGAATCAAGATTGCTGGGAGAAATATCAATAACCTCAGATATACAGAAGACACCACCCTTATGGCAGAAAGTGAAGAAGAACAAAAGAGCCTCTTGATGAAGGTGAAAGAGGAGAGTGAAAAACTTGGCTTAAAACTCAACATTCAGAAAACTAAGATCATGGCATCTGGTCCCATCACTTCATGAAAAATAGATGGCGAAACAATGTCAACAGTGACAGACTTTATTTTTGGGGGCTCCAAAAGCACTGCAGATGGTGACTGCAGCCATGAAATTCAAAGACACTTGTTCCCTGGAAGAAGCTATGACCAACCTAGACAGGATATTAAAAAGCAGAGACTTGACTTTACCAACAAAGGTCCATCTAGTCAAAGCTATGTAGTCATGTATAGATGTGAGAGTTGGACTGTAAAGAAAGCTAAGCACTGAAGAATTGATGCTTTTGAACTGTGGTGTTGGAGAAGACTCTTGAGAGTCACTTGGACTGCAAGGAGATCAAACCAGTCCATCCTAAAGGAAACTGGTCCTGAATATTCATTGGAAGGACTGATGCTGAAGCTGAAACTCCAATACATTGGCCACCTGATGTGAAGAACTGACTTATTAGAAAAGACCCTGATGCTGGGAAAGATTGAAGACAGGAGAAGAAGGGGACAACAGAGGATGAAATGGTTGGATGGCATTACCGACGTGATGGACATGAGTTTGACTAGGCTCCAGGGGTTGGTGATGGATAGGGAGACCTGGTGTGCTACAGTCCATGGGGTTGCACTGAGCAGCTGAACTGAACTGTAAACAGGTGGCGCTAGTGGTAAAGAGCCCATCTGCCAATGCAGGAGACATATGACTTGGGTTTGATCCCTGCGGGAACATCCCCTGGAGGAGGGCATGGCATCCCACTCCAGTATTCTTGCCTGGAGAATCCCTATGGACAGAGGAGCCTGGTGGGCTACAGTACAGACAGTCACATAGAATCAGACACAACTGAAGAGACTTAACATACACACAATAGTAAACAACATATTTCACATGCGGGAAACACATATTGATATTCTTTCTTTCCTCCCTGAATACTATTCTCTAAAACACCCCTTTAATTTTGATGGCAGCTTAAAAAAACTGTGTGTGCTTTCAAAAGGGGAGATTACTCAATAGCTAAGACTCATCTTGCATTTGCAAGAAAAATAGGACAGTTTAAAATATTTGCTGAATTTTCTGAAAGCTTGTATCTTGTGGAAGAATGAATAATAGGATGTTCACTTATGGAACAACAACAACAACAAAACCCCCTCATGCCCAAGGACAAAGAAATCTATTAAGTAATTCCATCTAAGAAAATTAATGTTCACATGCATATTCTATATTAGAGAGGTCTCTGAGCTGTATTTCCCTTGTTGAAAGATTGTGTTTTGATGCACATGAAAAATTTCATTAAAAAGCAATAAATAAGAGGCAACTTGGCAGAGAATACTCAAGAGAGCTAAATGGAGTCTCCCTTCTTTGGTCATAGTTTATAGTTGCAATATAAAGTACTCAGAACATGAAGAAGCTCCCTGTGGCAGTTTGCCTAGAACATGAAGATTTAGACTTCACTCTAGGATCAACATTAGGCAGAAGTGACGACCTTTTTTTGTTGTTGTTGCTGCAGTTATTTTCACAAGAGAGAAAAGGAAAACATAATCTTCAAAAGCCTTACTCTTGTACTTCACTTTGTAGCAGACAATTTCTCAAGAGGTTGAATGCCTACCCTGACATCTCATATGTAATGGCTGATCAAGAAATATTTGCTGAATTGAAATTGGCTTTTTGTAAACTGCTTTTAATTTTCTGAAATTGGCTTCTATTGTGTGGTTTGAAAATTTCCTGTTCTCTTATTAGCGCAGGTCAGAAAGGGAAAAAGCAATGAAATGTAACCCTACCATGGAGTTCTTTTTTTCTTACAGTAAATATTATTTTACAGTAAAATATTATCTTTATTATATCTCAAGGAATTTTGTATATTATTGTCAAATAATTATTTGGCAAGTCCTTCTTGTGATATTGAAGAATAGGACACAATCAGAGAAAACTGTTACCACAACAGAGAACAAACCATTCATTCAACAGGTATGTACCCATGCAGGTCCCAAGGTGGCTGTAGCCATGAAATTAAAAGACTCCTGCTCCTTGGAAAAAGAGCTATGACAAACTTTGTGTATTAAAAAGCAGAGACATCACTTTGCAGACAAGGTCTGTATAGTCAAAGCAATGGGTTTCCCAGCAGTCACGTACAGATGCAATGGTTGCACCATAAAGAAGGCTGCTCACCAAAGAATACTGATGCTTTTGAACTGCGGTGCTGGAAAAGACTCTTAAGAGTCCTTTAGACAGCAAGGACATCAAACTAGTCAATCCTAAAGGAATGCAAACCTGAATACTCACTGGAAGGACTGATGCTGAAGTTGCAGCTCCAATACTTTGGCTGCCTGATGCAAAGAGCTGACTCTTTGGAAAAGACCCTGATGCTAAAAAAGATTGACGGCAGGAGGAGAAGGGGATGACAGAGGAGGAGATGGTTGGATGGCATCACTGACTCAATGGACAGGAAAACCTGGTGTGCTGCAGTCCATGGGGTCGCAAAGAGTCAGACATGACTTAGTGACTAAACAAGAAGGACAGAATTGGCTTACGAAGGGGGAGAGAGAGGCTAGATCCAGGTTAGACTAGAGGTAGAGACCATAGAATTCACTGCTGAGTTTATACATAACCAAATCAGAGTTAGAGAACAATCACAGATGACCACTACATTTTGGCCATTAGCTGAGACCGAGAAGGCCGGAGGCAGGTTTGGTGGAAAGATCAAGCTCCTTTTTCTTTCTGGACATGCTATATTTGAGATCCTATCAGGCCTTGGATAAGGTGCTGAGTCAGTTGGATTATATAAATTTGGGGTTTGGCAGGAAGCTGAGGTCAGGAACACAAATTTAGGATACATTAATATATGGTTGGGGCTTCCCAGGTGGCTCAATAGTAAAGAATACACCTGTCGATGCAGGAGATGCAAGAGACGCAGGTTCCATCTCTGGACTGGGAAGATCCTCTGTGGTAGGAAGTGGCAACTTGCTCCAGTATTCTTGCCTGAAAAATCCCACGGACAGAGGAGCCTGACACAGGCAGTCACAAAGAGTCGGACACGACTGAGCAACTGAGCACAGGCATGTGCACACGCATGCACACACACAACATATGGTTAGTATTTAAAACCCTGATACTCATTTCTCCTAACTAGGGCAAAGAATGTTTAGAGAATAGTAAAATGTTGTAAACAGGATTTGGATTTCCCAGAAGCTGTTGGCCAGACTTTCTCTTCTCCTAGTTATTCCTTCATTCTGTTTGTAACCTTAGGATTTGAGAGTTCAGTAGAAATCATATGAGGCAAGAGAGCTGGGGAGAGAACAGTCCTGCTACTCTGCCACAAGACACACCTCATCCATACAACGCTGCTTTGTTATCACAGTGTCTCTCTCCACACACCTCAGCTCTCAATCTGAGTCAGGGTCAAATGCAACCTAAATCACATCTGGAACCAAGGGAGCTTAGGTTTTCGTAGCCTTTGCTGGCCAGAAAGACACACAAGCAGAGGCTGCAGTAGGTACTGAGGGAGCCAATCTATGTCTGCCCTGCTGGTCAGCAAAACATGGGCACTGGCTTTTAATGAGGCTTTAGTTCTATAAGAGATTTGAAGAACACTTAATGGAAATTTGACATGCAGAAGTATTTTTTCCTTCTGGTGCACTACAGGGATGAAGCAGTTACAGAAAGCTGTGGAAAATTTCCCTTGCAAGCTATCAGCCGGTTTTCTAAATTAGCCTTTAATTTGTTAATCAAAAACAAGAATTGATTGAAATTACTGGGAACCGAACTGGGGGATATAGTCAATGAAACGGGAAAAACAAAGCACGATCTGTTTACATTCTTGCCAAATGTATTCCTTAGTTTGGAAATTTGGAGGTTTTGGGTTTTTTGGTCTTTTTATGATGTTGATTTTGTTTGGGGACGTTTTTTTAACTGGGAAGCATTCTCATATTGTGGAAAGGGATTGGTCTTTATGTCTTTGGAGGTGAGTGTGTTTACTGCTTTGTGGATATACAGTTAATACAGAACGTGGGATCGAGGGGGCAAACTCCTAAGTTCATTGCAGCATCATTCACAATAGCCAAGATGTGGAAATAACCCAAGTGTCCAGTGCTGGATGAATGGACAAAGAAAATGTGGTATGAAGATGCAATGGAATAGTAGTCAGCCCTAATAAAGAAGGAAATCTTGCCATTTGCCACAATGTGAATTGACCCAGAGAGCATCACGCTAAGTGAAATAAGCCAGATAGGGAAAGACAAGTACTATATGACCTCACTTGTGAATGAAAACTAAAAAAGCCAGACTCATAGAAATAGCCAGTAGAATGGTTGTTGCCAAGGGCTGAGGGGTGGGGGGCATGGGAGATGCAAGACAAAGTGTATAAGCTTTCAGTTTAAGATGAATGAGATCTGGGAATCTAGTGCACAGCTCTAGTTGATTCAAGTTAATAATTTCGTACTGTATACTTGGAAGTTACTGACAGAATAGAACTTTAATGTCCTTCCCATAACAATAACAACAAAATTGTAATTTATGAGGTAAGGGATGTGTTTAACTAGTTCTATCATGGTAAACATTTCACATTATCATATTGTATGCCTTAAACTTACACAAATTTAACATGTCAATTATATCTCAACAAAGTTAGAAGAACATCAGAAGTGCAAGTCTTGAATTTTTTCATGCAGAGACTAAAGTAGCTGCAAAAGACTACCTATACATTCCTATATCTTCTCTGCCTAAAATTTCAGGGGATGTTGATAAAGATGTCTCAGTTCCGTTCAGTCGCTCAGTCATGTCCGACTCTTTGCGACCCCTTGAATCGCAGCACGCCAGGCCTCCCTGTCCATCACCAATTCCCGGAGTTCACTCAGACTCATGACCATGTGATGCCATCCAGCCATCTCATCCTCTGTCGTCCCCTTCTCCTCCTGCCCCCAATCCCTCCCAGCATCAGTGTTTTTTCCAATGAGTCAACTCTTCGCATGAGGTGGCCAAAGTACTGGAGTTTCAGCTTTAGCATCATTCCTTCCAAAGAAATCCCAGGGCTGATCTCCTTCAGAATGGACTGGTTGGATCTCCTTGCAGTCCAAGGGACTCTCAAGAGTCTTCTCCAACACCACAGTTCAAAAGCATTAATTCTTCAGTACTCAGCCTTCTTCACAGTCCAACTCTCACATCCATACATGACCACTGGAAAAACAATAGCCTTGACTAGACAGACCTTTGTTGGCAAAGTAATGTCTCTGCTTTTCAATATGTTATCTAGGTTGGTCATAACTTTTCTTCCAAGGAGTAAGCGTCTTTTAATTTCATGGCTGCAGTCACCATCTGCAGTGATTTTGGAGCCCAAAGATGTCTAGAACCTATTTAAAATCATACTGGAGCTATCCGAATATAGTGTGAATATGGAATTGTCTGTTGTATGAAAAATAATTAGGCATACAATAATTGCCCAAGTTGAATAATCTGCAGAGAGCTTTTTCAGTTGCAATGTTTAATGTATTTATTTTAATCCAAACAATAAATTACAATGATACCCAATAGTTTTTGAGTTTTTATTATCAATCTCTTTTTGGATGTTTTTTATGTTTTATCTCATCTGATCCTTTTATGATTTTTTTGATCCTTTCATGATTTAGTGTTTGTTGTTTTAAGGTAGTATATTTGGTTATTTCTATCCTTTAAGGACTTGAAGAAATGATAAAGGCAATGATTATCTGTGTATACAAGAGCATGGAGAGCTAGGGTTGAATTTTGTCAAGGGTTATTCAATGTCTTAGAAGGATTACTTTGTCAATAATTGTCCAGACTTGTTTATTGTGTCTGTGAGCAATGTATGACATCAGAACTGTATAGCTATCATCACTTGTGACTTGTTCTATTGAATCCGAAAATTTCTAAGGAACAAGAACTTTGAAGTAAACTCGGCCTGGTAAAAAGCTCCTTGCATGGCAGTGGTGGCTGATACTGTGAAGACTTAAGGCAAACTGGCAGAATGACAACCAGCCTGTGGAGAAGGAACGCCAGCAGTGGGAGGGAAAGCAGAGAGTGAGGCAGCTGGGCCTTGTCATTGCCCCTGTGGGATCCAAGAGCCTGCAAAGGCCCAGACCCTGGACCTGCCTTTTTCCCATCCTTATTTTCTCTGTTAAATGAATGTGGTGACTCTCTATATGATGTTGGGTGGTTTAGGTCTTCGAGTTCCTTTCCTGGAGGAAATTTTGAATTTACAGATCACCCTTGAATAACTTGGGGGTTAATCCACATATAATTTATCGTCAGCCCGCCAGTATCTGAGCTTCCTCTACATCCATGATTCAACCCATCAAGGACCATATAGTACTGTAATATTTACTATTGAAAAATGTTCACGTATAAGTGGATCCTGGCAGTTCAAACCCACCTTGGTAAGGGTCGACCAACTGTACTTTTCTTTTTTGGACTATCTGGCTCTATAAATGTAACCAATTTTGGAACACTTCAGTCAGGGGTTAAGAAATATGATTGTGTAATTAAAACCTCAGTTAAGATGCTTTTGGTTTCAAATAACAGACAGCCTATCTTACAATGAACTAAATCATATGGGAAATTATTTGCTTATCAATGAAAAGTCTAGCAATAAGTCAGCAGAGTTTGGTCAGGGCTCCAGCTTGATTTCTCCACAATTCTCTTAACTTTGTTCACTCAAGCCCACTTTACTCACTGTCACAAAATGGTTGCAGCAGGCCCAGGTCTCACATCCACATACCACATTGTTAACAAGAAGGGCTTACTTTTCCTTTTCAACTGCTGAAAGGAAAGAGTCCTACAGATTTGGATCAATTAAGATGCTAAGCGCATCCTTGAACAAATCATGGTGGAAGAAGAATGTATTCTTCATGTTATCTAGGCTCACTCCTGCAGATGGTGATGGGAAGATGGTGGTGGAGGTACCGTAAAAACACATGACTACTTCACAATGAGGAAATACACAAGGTTTGTGTGTATAAACCAAGACGCAATCCCACGTGCACTTTCTTTCCAATCTCTTGACAACTGTCTTTCCTAGATTGCACCCAGGATTAGTGGGATGCCAGGGGATAGAGGGTGGGTGGCAATGTCCATGTACATGAGGCGCAAACTATAGGAGTGGGAGTGGAGAATATTTTTACAGGCTCCTACAAGCCAAAGCCTTCTGGAAGAATATTCTGAGGATACAGACATTTTGGCATTTAACAGTGACTCAGGAGTAAGTTTAATTAAGAATAATCAGTGAGGGGATGTTAATATTAGCAGTCTAAAATTAACCACACAGAAGCTGAAGAATCAAAGAATTGTCAGCTCTTTCAAAGGCAAAAACTAAACTGTATTTTCTTTTGTCTCCCCAAAAGGAATTTACATGAAGCTTAGTGGCTTTGTGATTCTATAAAGGCCTTGACTCTGCAGGGACACCTGTTCAGGCTGCAGTTTTAGTGTCTTCTTACTAGGTACTTAACTTTCCCCATTTGATGGATAAAATCTATATGATGTAGGCTTTTTGCTTTATGAATGGCCAGATCTTGGGAAGAAACACAGATCTAAAATGTTATTGAAGTCTGGAAGTCTGGAATAGCGGGGAATTTCTGGAATTCAAATGGCTTTATTTATATTCTGCGGCACAGAATATGAAGGAGGCTGCTGCTGCTGCTGCTGCTGTTGCTGCTAAGTCGCTTCAGTCATGTCTGACTCTGTGCGACCCCAGAGACGCCAGCCCACCAGGCTCCCCTCTCCCTGGGATTCTCCAGGCAAGAACACTGGAGTGGGTTGCCATTTCCTTCTCCAATGCATGAAAGTGAAAAGTGAAAGTGAAGTTGCTCAGTCCTGTCCAACTCTTAGCGACCTCATGGACTGCAGCCTACCAAGCTCCTCCATCCATGGAATTTTCCAGGCAAAGTACTGGAGTGGGGTGCCATTGCCTTCTCCAATGAAGGAGGCTAGGGCCCCTGATTGATAAACATCAGAGACCTCAGCCCTCCTACTGGCTTCCCTTCTGCCCCCAGCCACACCCCTCTACCTTTTGTAATATTATATGGGTTGGAAGAGGATTGAAGGCAGTTGATGAAGAGGGTTTGGTACAGGGTTGCTGCCAATTTATGTAATCTTTGTGATGATATCTTTCTCTGAGTAAGGCTAGCATCAGAGCTCTGTGGGAATCATATTATTCTGACATGTCTATGCTGGCCTCTTCCTTTTCTATGTTACCCCAGGCCTGGAGGGCTCACAGCAATAGGAGGCCAGATACACCTCAACTTCCGCTTCTGCACTTTAAAATTCTAGTTCTGGCTTTCCCATCACTAGCTGTGAGACTGGAGGCAAATGACTTCACCTCTGTGATCTTTCTATAAGACATGGTTAATGTTTCCCTACATTGTAGCACCGCCGGTAGGATCAAATTAGGGAGCATGGAGGCATTCTCTGCAAATTGTCAGGTTATACAATGGGAGAGAGTTATTTAGTCTCTCAAACACCAGCAATGGTCTGCAGTGTTTCAACCCTGCAGTCTTTCGATGTGCCTGAGGGTTTCTTTGTTGTGGTGGGAATTCTCATTGCAGCTATACAATTTGCTCAATCTAAAAAGCAAAGCACTAAGATGCTTCTACTTTATAAAATTAGATATAGGAGAAAAAGGCATATGCAAGTCTTTGGGCTGTTATCATCCAAGTAGAATAGCAGTCAAATCTCTGATAATAGGGTTCTGACTCTAGCATTAGCGCGGTTTCTGCGATTTCACTGGCCCTAATGAGATGAACAGAAGGGATGCCTACTGTGAAATATGTAACAGGAGTCAGGAGACATGGATTTTGATGGAAGGATATGAGGATATATGTCCCCTTTGAGAGTAATTCTAAAACCTCATTATGGTTGGCCACAAAAATCATTTCAAGTCCTTCCTTACTCTAAACTGCTTAAATGTAACATTTTATTCTGCTGCAATCTTTTATTTTGTGTTAATCAGGATTCATGAAGACAAGAAAGTGAATCAGCTTCTCCATCTCCACCTTAAGGGGGATCACATAGGCTGACTCTGATGCCCATTCAAAAGAGGAGGACGAGTTCATCTGGGAATGTGTGACTGTAATGGCGTCAATAAAAAGCTACGTTTAATCCCTGCAATCCTTGACTTTAAAACAGTCACACTGTGTGAGTCAGAAGACACAGCCCTGAGGAGGGATGGTGGCAAAGACAGAAGTACCTGAATTTCTTTTTTAAATACAATATATTTTTGTACAGAATCCTTCCCTGAGTTCATCCTTAGCTCTGCTTTCCCTGAGGTTATTTCTTGTCTCTCTCCCTTCCTGGATGTAAAACGCTTGGTCTCCATATTACCATAGGCTTATGGGTTTTGGTGTGTGTTGGAATCCAACTGCTATTTATTTTCGCCTTCTCTGCTGGACTATGCGTGGAGTTGGGTGAGAAAAGAACTCTGGAGGTGAAAGGGCAGGCTGGATGTCCTTGCTTACTTAGCCCAGATCAACCAGAGCTGCAGTTGCTTCCCACCTCCAACCCCGACTCCAGAAGTCATTCTACCTCCCCATGAAATCTGTAACTCGGAATAAACACTGTTGGTCTGAAGTGGTTTCTGTCTGAGACCTTTCTATTTTCAGTACCCCGTTCTTCTGCCTTCCAATATCCCCACAACAGCCAGGGAGCTGGAAACAGGGACTGATGCAGTGATGACTGGTTAACCCCAAATCTACGTGATTTATGAATACCTGTGGAGCACAAATCACGACAAAGAACTCACAGGAGGCTGAAGAACCAGGAGGTGATGTGATCACAATTAACAACCGAAACCCAGTTGTAAACCTGACCTTACCCATGTGGAGGTGACAAGTGCCCTTGAATCCAGGTCATCGAGATGGATTCAAGGCTTGGCTCAATTGCTTCACCTTCCCACACCTGATCATCCTCACTAAGGAACAGAGTCTCGGGAGGGCTGAATGAGAATAGAAATGAGGCTCTTTGTAAAGCAGTCACATGTCCTATAACAATGAGGTTCTGTTTGAGCCTATAGCCCTTGGGATTTTAAAGATGGTCTTTTTGAGTTTGGGACTTTTCCTTAATGGTCGAGAATAGAGTGCCAGAACCAAATAGACAGGTCCCTGTGCCTGGATCTCTGGATTCATGCAATGTGTCTCAAGCAGTTTGGTCTTGAGGATTGAGTTGGGGAAACTGAGGCAATGTGATGCTATTTTGTCCTTTCCTGTCAAATATAAAACCAAAAAAATAAAGAATACTACCCCAGCTTCTACACCAACATGCAACTCTCCTCCTCTTACCACTAGGTATGTTGTTGTTTAGTTGCTAAGTCATGTCTGGGTATTTTGTGACCGCATGGACTGTAGCCCACCAGGCTCCTCTGTCCATGGGATTTCCCAGGCAAGAATATTGGGGTGGATTGCCATTGCCTTCTCCAGTGAATCTTCCTGACCCAGAAATCAAGCCTGAGTCTCTTACAGCTCCTGCACTGGCAGGCGGATTCACCACTGAGCCACCCAGGAAGCCCAGCAAAGAAGATTGGTTCTACTTCTTTGCTATAGGGAAGCTCCGTGCATACCTGATGCATTGTGTTCACTGGTATCCCCCAACAAGTCCTGTCTCTGGTTCATGGTAGGTCTTCAGCAAACATTTGGTGAATCAAAGTTTCTTTAAATCTTGGCGGTTCCAAAGCTTTTGGTTTTCTTTTGTCTGTAGGTGGGATAATGATAGCACTCGGGCTGCCTGTAGCTCTTCCACAGCCCTGTCCCCTCTCCCTGACCCTCTGTCCACCTTCCTGTCTCTCTGTCATTGCTCCAAGCAAGGGCTCAGCTGGCTCTGTGGTCTTCTTGCTCCACTGTCTCCTTAGGCCCATGTTCTCTCTCTCTGCCACCACAAGCGGGGTTTTGTGAAATGTAAATCTGATCATGTGTTCATTAAATCAACATTTACTGACTTTCAGTGCCCTGCTGGCAACTATTCAGATTCTGAAGATCCCCTTGAGCAACTTTCCATCACGTGTGGAACTGCACGGTAACCAGGCTCCTCCCCCGACTTCCTGCCCCATCTCAATGGCCGGCTTTTCAGCCACACCGGAGTCCTTTCCACTGCCCGAGAGCAGTGTTGACTCATCCCTTTCTTAATCTTGCTATTCCCTCTGCAATGAAAACCCTTCCCTGCCTTGTTGGTCTGAAGAACTCCGATTCATCCTGTAACACCCAGCTACGGAGCTTTTCTGTAAAGGCCTCTCACTGCTTTTCCTACCCTAACCAGAATGACGACACCATTGTACCTTGCATATCCTGAATGCTACAGCTCTGCCAGCACGTGCTTGTGTGTTACATTTGTGTATTGCACATATGTCATTACACATACAGCACTGGATCGTAGTGCTTTCCTTCCCTGGCCATCTCCCTGGCTGCAATGCCAGCCTCGTGAGGTCAGCCATTAGTTCTAGTGCATGCTGGCGTGCCCAGCACCTAAGGAGGGGTGGCATACACATCTGCCCAAAGAATCGCAGCAGAGGCGTAACTTAGGTGAGCTTTCCCTGTGGATCCTCCTCCTGTACCAGCCTCTAAATATCCTTTCTCAGGGTCTCATTCCCTTTTCATCCTAAGACTCTTTCCCTTGGCAATCTCACCTAATCCTATGACTTTGAAGCATCTGTATATCGATAGGTGAAGTGAAAGTATTGGTCGCTCAATTGTGTCTGAGTCTGCAACCCAGGGACTGCAGCCTGCCAGGCTCCTCTGTCCATGGGATTCTCCAGGCAAGAACACAGGAGTGGGTAACCATTCCCTTCTCTGTTGATAACCCCCCTCCCCAAAATTTATCCCTGCATCAAACCTTTCTTCTCAGTTCCTGCTCACTTCTCTGACTGTAGATCTAACTTATTATCTCTTCCTGGGTGTTTCCCAGACATCTCAAATATAATATCCACGAGCAAAGTTAATCTTTACTTCAAATCCACTTATCCTATTTGTTAAATAAAACATCCACTCCTTGTTGTAAGTCAAGGCACCATGACTTGGTCAAGGTCAGGAGCCATGACCTTGTCTTTGAAACTTCCTTCTCCTTTAGCAACATTCAACCCATTACCACATCTAGTTCATTCCACTTCTCGTACAGATCTTGATTCTTCCTTGCTTTCTTCGCCTTCCCTGCTTTTCCCTCCTCCTCTCTCCCATGTGGCCCACTTTCCCAGCCTCAAGACTGGAGTCTCTGCTACCATCTTGCCCCGCTGCTTCCCCACAAGGCAGGTAAATCAATTTAAAGGAAAATGCGAACAGCATCCCATCCTTCCCTGCTTAAAATTCTTCAGTACCTTTCCACTCACAAAAAGAGAAAATTCTTCTAAAAACATCTTAGCATGATCTGCAAAACACTATCCCAGTAGGTCTCTACCTTCCTCTCCTTTCCTGCACTCCTTACACCCTCACTTTGTAGGTTTCACATATATAGGCTTTGGGCTTCCCAGGTGGTGCTAGTAGTAAAGAACCAGGCTGCCAGTGCAGTAGACATAAGAATTCAATCCCTGGACTGGGAGGATCCCCGGGAGGAGGGCATGGCAACCCACTCCAGTATTCTTGCCTGGGAAATCCCATGGACAGAGGAGCTTGGCAGGCTGTAGTCCATGGGGTCGCAAAGAGTTGGACATGACTGAAACAATTTAGCATGCACGTACACACAGATACACACACATACAGATTTTACTTTTTGCTCTTAATTGGCCAGGAATCTCCATACCAAATCGAAGCAGACATATAATAGAGTTCAAATTCAGATTATATTAGTTGTCAGGGGATGCTGAGATTCTCCTAATTAAATTATGGCTGCCAGTCATCACTCAAACTAAGGATATTGTTAATTAAGATACAAAACAATGTGATACAATGTATAACTGAGCACCACCTAACATGGGAAAGGAATATACCAACCTATTCCTTTCAGTTAGAATTAACTGGGCTCATTTTGGATATAGTTTATCTTGGGGAAAAAATGGAACAGATTAAGTTACCATGACTGTTCTAAGATAGATAATTTTTTCTCCTCTGATGCACACTAAAAAAAAAGATTATCACTTTTTCCCCAGTCTCATTCAGAGAGTCTCCTGGCATCTGTATTATTATTCAAAATATATTATATATTGGGGAAGTTTGAATCTACACTTTAATAAGCTGCAAACCTAATTATATTTGCAAAACTGCCCCAAGGTCCTTACTCTACTTTTCAATAAAGTATTCAACCGGCTGAATGCTAGAAGCAAGACTTCACTTTACCAAAACTGTCTTATTCATGAATTCCACAAAAACAATTTATTCTCACATTTATCATCAGTAATAAATAAATCACATTGCTATCAAGATGCAAAGCACATTTTATGATACATTGCCTTTCTTTTTCATTGCGTTTCTTTTATTACTTAGAGATTTTCCCCAGTGATAAGCCAAGATGATCTTCAAAACATGAATTGGAAAAGATAAGAGCCTTTGAAATATCATTTCCTTCTGCTGTGGAAAAGTTTCATTGCTGTAGTCAGTGTTTTAGTAATACAGGTAGAAAGTTGTTGTAGAGGCTTGGTCATTTCAAATCTAGTTCAGGGTCAGCAAAAACAAATCCCAAATGGTGAGATTTTATTATTTTTGGAGGCAGTGTAGTGTGATGGGAAGGCTTTGGATGGTAGATTCAGAAAACCTAAGTTTGAATCACATGGCAGAATAAATTTGGGAAGGTGACTTCTGAGCCTCAGGTTTCTCTGAAGAATGTTCCATGTACTATTGGGGTTTGTTGTTTAGTCGCTCAGTTGTGTCTGACTCTTGTGACCCCATGGACTGTAGCCAGGTTCCTCTGTCCATGGGATTTCTCAGGTAAGAATACTGGAGTAGGTTACCATTTCCTTCTCCAGGGGATCTTTCTGTCCCCAGAGATCAAACCCTTATTTCCCAAGTATCCTGCATTACCTGAGAACTCTTTACCACTGAGCCACCAGGGAAGCCCCCACTGGAGAGGCATAAATGATCTCACTGTCAGTGTAGAGTTGGGCAGGTGACAAGGGTTAAGAACTGCAGTGTCGATGACTTGTAATGATGCAAAGTTTCCTGTCCTCTCCTGACATTATTACAAAGGAAAATGCCAAACTTCAGAGTTTGTATCATTGGAGAGTTGCAGTTGATAAGGAGACTTGATTCCATTAATTTCCCAGAGCATGTGGGTTTCCTGGGAAAGTTGGATTTATTTTGTTTTATGGTTCACTTGAAGGTCTAATGATTTTGGCATTATTACTATTGTCAGTAATCGGCATTAACATACCCTGGTTGTCACAGAATTCTGGAATCACTGTGGACCTGTACAGATTCCATTTATAATCCTATTCTAAAGAGAAAGCTTTTTGTGCAGCAACATGACTTCTAACCATTCTAGGAAGCAAACACTAGTTCATTCTTTTATTTAGTAATTTATTCAAATATTCACTGAGTGTGTACAACACACCACACACTGTTCTAAGCAAAGAGGAAACAGAAATGGTCAAAAATTCAAATATCTCTGACCTCCATCAGGGAGGAACCATTCATACTTAATACATAAGTAAACCACACTGTCTGTGAACGGTGAGGGTCACTATGGAGGCCAGAAGGCAGGGGAGGGTTCCACCAAGGGCCAGAGGAGGATTGCTGAACTTTACATATGACAGTCAGGGATTTGCCTGGTGGTCCAGTGGTTAAGAATCTGCCTTGCAAGGCAGGGGGTGCAGGTTCTATCCCTAGGTGGGGAACTAAGATTCCGCCTGCTGCAGTGCAGCTAAGCCCATGTGCCATCACTAGAGAGTCTATGCACTGCAAGGAAAGATCCTGCATGAGGCAACTAAGACCCAAAGCAGCCTATATGAATAAATAAATATTTTAAAAGTATGGTGGTCAAGGAAGGTGTATTTGAGGAGGCAACACTAGCAAGAAAGCCGTGTGGATTCCTATGGAAGGAATGTTCCAGGCAAAGGGAGGCCAAATGCAAAGGCCAAGGCATGGAAGCATGCTTGGGGATTAAGAAGTTAGGAGGAGCCTGGTGTGACTGGCAGAAGTGAGTCGTGGGGACCAGAAGAGGCATCTGAGAGGCAGGGCCTTGAAGGCTATTGTAAAGATTTTGGCTTCTAATTTGAGCCAGAGATGAAGTCATCAGAGAGTTTTAAGCAGAGGAATGGTTTGATCCGAGTGCACTAAGGGATTCTTTTTTTTTTCCAAAAGTTACCCTTTTCACGCAGCAGGAAGCATCTTGCCCCTACAGTTTCTGTAGCCCACTGTGGAAGAGGCTGGTCCCCAAGCTGGCCCCCTCAAAGCTCAAGCATCTGATAAACCCTCGGGCTCCAAGTAAATGTCACATAACTTATGACCCATCCCAACATGAAGACTCCTTTGTTACAGCATAGGAGAATCTGGGGTGAATGCTGCAGGTGTTGATTACACAGCTCAGGGAGTATATTCTAAAAATTTCTGAGAAATGGGAAACCTGAAACAGAGCAGGGTAGAGAGAACAAACACCAACTCCCCACATCTCCTGCCTCCCTGGCCCCTGGCAGCCACCGTCCTGCTTTCTGTCTCTGAATCTGATTACTCTGGGAATCTCATTTGAGAGGAATTATATGATATTATCTTTTTATGTCTGACATTTTACCCAGTGAAATGTATTCAAGTTTCATCCATTCTGTAGCATGTGCCAGATTTTCATTCCTTTTTACAGCTGAATAAAACATTCCACTGTATGGGTATAGTTGGCTTCCCAGCTTGTGCTGGTGGTAAAGAACCTGCCAGGCAATGCAGGAGATATAAGAGACATGGGTTCGATCCCTGGGTTGAGAAGATCCCCTGGAGGAGGCATGGCAACCCACTCCAGTATTCTTGTCTGGAGAATCCCATGGACAGAGGAGCCTGGTGGACTACAGTCTGTAGTGTCTCACAGAAGTGACTTAGCATGCACGCACGCATGGGTATATCCTTCAGCACCGCATCACCATCTTGGATGTCATCCCTATGGGTCACTACAACTTCATCAATGATTTTGGGAGTGAGACCTGGAGGAGGCAGTTAGTTGGAGTCAAGGCAGAGGAGTTCCACTCTTTCCTTTGAGAGGATGGCTGGGATTGCGGGCAACTTTAGGAGGGTGGCATGTGAGAATGGGAGCTCTTGATGGATTCTATTTCCTCTTGTAGGATGTTGTTGTTGTTTAGTTGCTGAGTCATGTCCAGCTCTTTTGTGACCCCTTGAACTGTAGCCTGCCAGGCTCATCTGTCCATGAGCTTTCCCAGGCAAGAACACTGGAGTGGGTTGCCATTTCCTTCTCCAGGGAATCTTCCTGACGCAGTGATCGAACCTGCATCGTTCAGATTGCCAGGCAGGTCCTTTACCACTGTGCCACCCAGGAAACTCAATTTTGTAAGATGCTGCTGCTGCTAAGTTGCTTCAGTTGTGGCCAACTCTGTGCGACCCCATAGATGGCAGCCCACTAGGCTCCCCTGTCCCTGGGATTCTCCAGGCAAGAATATTGGAGTTGGTTGCCATTTCCTTCTTCAGTGCAGGAAAGTGAAAAGTGAAAGTGAAGTCGCTCAGCCGTGGCGGACTCTTTGCGACCCCATGAACTGCAGCCTACCAGGCTCCTCCGTCCATGGGATTTCCCAGGCAAGAGTACTGGATTGGGGTGCCATGGAGGGATTTAATCTACATATAATGCATGAGGAGTTTACAAGCCCACAACTTGCTGTGGGCAGTCCATCCCAATTCTATCTCCATCTCAGGTACCAGCATTCATCTTTGGGTAGGAACAAAGTTACTACTCATGATACAGCTCTAAAAATATGAGATTGTGACTACATAGCTACTCGAGAGGAGTGAATATTACTCCTGCACCTAATGATTTATTGCTGATTTGGTCCTTATGATGAAGTACTTTGTTGTTGTGTTGTTTTCATATGTGTCTCAAGGTAACACAATGCTCCACAGCCAGCACCTTGGAGAGTTATTTGGTGTCAGTAATACAGAAGCACATCTCTCCTCTCCTCCATATATCCACAAAAAAATCAGTTTCTTGACATTCTCAATTAGAGCCAAATTGTACTGAGGAGAAAGCATGATGGGAGGAAAAAGAACAGGTGCCATCAACAGACTCTCCTCTGGGAAAGGGGGTCATGAGGCTGGTGGCTCTTGGTGGAGACAGAGTATCCCCCTAACACCTCTCCAGAAGACGAAGAGGCAGGTTCCTACTATCTACCCTTCCTATGAAGAGTTCTCTATTCAGAACCTGAGAAATAAAACCCAACGTATATAGTACACTGCCTCAGAGAACAAAGCTCTAAACCTCAAAGCAAATACAAAACAGAGATGAAATCATCAGCAAACACCAGTGAAGATCATTCTTCAGTTACAACAGTTAGGTACAGAAGATTTGGTTAAGTCTGGATAGTAGAACTCTTTTAGTCTTTTATCAGCCAGTTATAAGAGCTATCTGATCAGCCTCTTCGAACTGCTTGATGTAGTAGGTGCAATTTTTATGAACAAGCTTGAAAGCCTGTTCATCAGCCTATGTTCCCACATAATGTTTTAGGCTATTAAGCAATGAATTCATTAAGACCCACTGCCCATGTAGAAACATAGGTTATGAGATGCAAGTAATGGACACCCCTTTCAAAGTAAGGAAGCAGAAAGGAACTTTATAGGGAAGATACTGGGTTGTCTATAGAATTTAAGAAGTTGAGCAACCAAGGCTTGGATAGTACAGGAACTAAGGCACTTCTAAGGTCTCATTCCAAAAGTCTGTGGACTATGATTGTTGGCCCTACCATTCATAGCACTCAGTTCCTACATCAGCATGTTCTCAGCTTAAGTGGTCTGCAGACACTAAGATGGTCACACCCCACTCCATACCCCAGGTCAGAGAATCACATTCAACGGTTTTGAGTCAGGTGTCAACCCAGACCCCTAACTTTTGATAGGCCTCAGCTAAGAGTCTAAAGGAGACCCCACGCCAAGTAAGTAAATACTAAAAAATGTTAATCAAGATGATAAGATAATAAAATGTGCTGTCCTCCCAGGTTGAGAGGCATACCTTCCTAACAGTCTGGAAATCCAGACTGAAACTTACAAATTAGATTCCACGGGGTACTGGGCCCAGACATAGGAGCACAGAGAGTGTTGGCTGCTAACATGCAGCCTTCTCCTACTCCTGGCTTGTGGATACCCCAGTCTGCCTATCCATGCTCCAAGAGCAGCCTGCACAAATATTTGCCTCTCTTACCACTTGGGTCTGGAGCTGGCAAGTCTTATGTGGGCCCTGGAAGTGGGAAGGAGGCTGTTTTGGCATGGATTCCAAGGCTCTAGATTCCCAAAACCGTCCATGGAAAGGGCACACTTTGAGGAGGATGGAGATACAGTTGGAGGGGAGCCAGAGCAAAACACCCAGGGCAGAGGATCCTCTCACCTAGCTGCTGCTACTGCTGCTGCTAAGTCACTTCAATCGTGTCTGACTCTGTGTGACCCCATAGATGGCAGCCCACCAGGCTCCCCTGTCCCTGGGATTCTCCAGGCAAGAACACTGGAGTGGGTTGCCATTTCCTCCTCCAATGCATGAAAATGAAAAGTGAAAGGGAAGTCGCTCAGTCGTGCTAGTAGGATGCAATACTAGCTGTAATATCAGAAAATAGTATTACTTTGGTTACAGTTGGGTAATTATGGCTCATCTGATTGCAAAGCTAGTTGAACATGTCAAAGGCTAGAAAAGGAATATTTATACATAAATACTTGGTTTACTGTATCCTAAACCAAAAGAGATCAACATTACCTATCAACATTACCATGCTGTCCAGGAAAGGCAAAAATAAAATGGTTACAGTAACACAATAAATCCTAAACAACTTATTTTCTTACTTCTGAAGTAAAAACTGCCTATTCTTCTCCCAGAAATATCAGCAAAGGTTTCACTTTTAAAGGTCACGTAGACTGTCAGTACCAATCTTGTAACTTTGTTCTACAAGATTTTTATTTCTGCTCAGGAAAACAAAACACAACACCAGAACACAATTCAGGTTGAAAGTGTGCTAAGGTTTATTCCATTACTTTCCCCTTCTGGGCTCCTTAATAGGCATATCTGTGTGCAACTAAGATCTTCAGGACCTTACATGACTGATTCTCTACATGCAGTTGTAATTTCCTATTTTCTGACCTCAATTTCCACTGCTGAAATTGAATAGTATGACACCAAGAGAATGAAAAAAATGACACAGGAACAGATCTCTCAAGAAACAGGATAAGTATCTCCAAATATTGGGACTGAAAAGATGGAAAATACAGTTTGTACCAGCTGTTTTGAAAATATTTTTAAAATTAAAAAGAAACCCTTTAAAATTAATCATATATACCCATGGTTTCTCACTGCCTAAATAATGAGTCCAAATTCATTAACATTTTTATTGTTTGGCTCTTCTTGCTTCTTTATAGCCTTGTATGTACACTTTTTTCTAAGGTTCTGTTTTTATTTACCATTCTTGTTTGAGAATCGTCAGTGGGGCCCCATTTGCTACGGCAATGATTTTCAAGGATACAGGCAATAAAGTTTGAGTACGAGCTTTAGACTCCAGAAAGACCTGGGCTTGAGTTCCAGTTATTCTACTGACAGGCTGATTCTAGACAAGTTATTTAACTTTTCTAGTCTCTAGTTTCCTCATCTGTAAAATGGGAGTAAGAGTGCCTATCTTATCAGATTGCAGTAGATATTAGATAAATTAACACAGGCACAGCCATAAGAATGAATAAATCCTCATGGCAGTGCCTGGAAAATATGAACTCTTTCACAGGTAATTAATACAATATATGTATCCTTTTAGGCTTCGTGGTCCTCTGCCATCCCTAGAGACTCATCTCTTGCTGTTTCCAGTCTTACAGCTTATGTTTCAGAACCACTGAACTACTGTGAGTTTTGCAAACATGCCTTCTGTGTTGGATGGCAGATTCATGTTCTTCCCAGGCTGGAACACGACCTCTTCAGTTCTCGCCTTTGCCCAGGAACAAGTGACAGTTCCCTCCTTAGTGCTGGTTCTAAATATACTTTCCTGCTGCACTTTCTCAGTACAGAGGATTATAAGTCCTTGCTTGGTGAGGAGAGTCACAGAAGTAAGCAAAACATTTCCAGAAAGTTCTCCACAGTAAGGTATTACCCATTCTCTCAGAAAAACAGGTCCAAGGAGACCTTGGGGATTGGTGACAGAGGGAAAAGATGGTTACTCCCTACAATGGAGGAAAGGCAGTCTTTTCAATAAGAGTATTGGGAAAACTGGACAGATACTTGTAAAAAAATGAAATTAGAACATTCTTTAACATCATGCACAAAAAAGAACTCAAAATGGATTAAAGACCAAACTGTAAGGCTGGGCACTATAAAATTAGTAGACAAAAACATAGGCAGAACATTCTGATATAAATAGCAACAATATCTTTTTTGAACCGTCTCCTAGAATAATGGAAATTTTTGTTTAATGTAAATTAAGCAACTGGGACCTAATTAAACTCAAAAACTTCTGCACAGCAAAGGAAATCATAAAAAGACTACCCACAGAATGGGAGAAAATAATCACAAATGATGAGACTGACAAGGGATTAGCTTCCAAAATTTACAAACAGTTCATGTGGCTCCCTATCAAAATAACAAAAAACCCAATCAGAATATGGGTGGAAGATCTAAATAGACATTTATCTAAAAAAGACATATAGTCGGCCAAAAAGCATGTGAAAAGATGCTTAACATTCTTAATTAGAGAAAAACAAATCAACACTACAATGTGATCTGACCTAACACCAGTGAGAAGGGCCACAGTCCAAAAATCTACAAACAACAAATGCTGGGTACACTGTTGGTGGGAATGTAAACCGGTACATCCACTGTGGAGAACACTTTGGAGGTTCTTTAAGCTAAAACTAGAGCAACCATGTGACCTAGCAATCCCACTCCTGGGCATATATCTGCAGAAAAACATGTTTCAAAAATACACATGCCACTCCTAGGTTCATCAGAGCACTATTTACAATAACCAAGACATGGAAGTGACCCATATGTCCATCAACATCCATCTACTTTAATGGATAAAGTAGATACGGTACATATATACAATGGAATACTACTCAGCCATTAAAAAGACTGAAAGAATGCCATTTGCAGCCACATGGATGGACCTGGAGATTATCATACTAAGTGAAGTGACTCAGACAAAGACAACTCTCACTTATGTGAAGAATCTAAAAAAAATTGATAGAAATGAACTTATAAAATAGAAACAGATTCACAGATTTAGAGAATGCATTTATGGTTACCAGCAGGGAAGGGTGGGAGAGAAGGATAGATTGGGAATTTAGGATTGACATGTACACACTGCTGTATTGAAAAAAGATAATCAACGAGGACTTACTGTATAGCACAGGGAATTCTGCTCAGTAATCTTTAATAATCCATAAGATAAAAGGATTTGAAAAAGAATATATATATATATATATAAAACTGAATCACTTTGCTATACATCTAAAACTAATACACCATTGTTAATCAACTATGCTTTAATATAAAAATTAAAAAAAACCCAGAGGGTCACTCTTGCCAGTGGGGGGCCCTGGTAGTGGCCAGTAAAGCTGGGCAGAGGGAGACAGGACTTGGGGCCCTATAACCTCAGTATCTGGACAGAAAGCCCCCCTTGGCTCCTCCCTGTTATTGGTGATTAGAAGAAGGAAGCATTTGGGGGTCAGTGGTCCAAAGAGAGGCAAGTCTTTGAAAAGCTTTTTACTTCAGAGCCCAGAATAGCAGCATGGTTGGGCTGGTGCTGGGGGGCCTCTGTGCTACTCTGACCAGGAATATGGGCTGCTTGGTGATAGGACTGTGAGGCTTGTCACTTATGACACAGTGGCCCTGGGTGAAGCCCTGCTACTGGGGGCAGTGGCAGAAAGAGAAGGGCCAAGTTCAGGTTCGTGTCCATCTCTGGCTTGAGAAGAATGGTTGAAGCTTGATTGTTCTGGAGAGTCCCCCAAACATTTCACTGGTTGGAACCTTAGGTCTGAGAGGTATTACTTATTGTTAATCCAGAATGGCAGAGCCTGAGGAAGTACCTGCTGCACACGGTATTATAAATTATACAGTTACATGTCTGTATTTCCTTTCCTTTTAGACTGTGGGCTCCTTGAACTTAGACACGTGGTTATTACTGTCAACAGTGCTAAGCAGAGCATGGTCTACACAACATGTTCAATTAGACATGTAACTATCTGGAATCAGAAAAACCTATCATCTGTCACATAAAGAGGCTCTGGATTCATTGAACCTAACAACAGTTATTCCATCATGATATAGCCTAGTGGTTATCAACTTTTCACTACTAAAGACCTCCTTCAAGAAAATCATATTTTGCAAAACTTGGTCTACCAGTCTGTAATTATTAGCAATCTGTTTCCTGTTAGATCTATTTAACTGCCAACTAAATGTTTTAAAGAGCAGAAACCAGCCATTTACCATGAGAAAAATCACGATACACCATGAGTTAGTCAATTACCACACTTAACAGCCAAAAGAAGAATTTAAAACTTTAGTTTCTATAGTTTTTGACTGCTGCTGCTGCTGCTAAATCACTTCAGTTGTGTCCAACTCTGTGGGACCCCATAGATGGCAGCCCACCAGGCTCTGCTGTCCCTGGGATTCTCCAGGCAAGAACACTGGAGTGGGTTGCCATTTCCTTCTCCAATGCATGAAAGTGAAAAGTGAAAGTGAAGTTGCTCAGTTGTGTCCGACTCTTTGCAACCCCATGGACTGCAGCCTACCAGGCTCCTCTGTCCATGGGATTCTCCAGGCAAGAGTACTGGAGTGGGGTGCCAACGCCTGCTCCAATAGTTTTTGACTAGGCATCTTAAAACACTGAAAGGTGATGGTAGATTCCCATTTCTGCTTTAACAGCCTCTGAGAAAGGAAACACTGGTTCAGGGTACTGAGGAATGTATCCAGTGGCACCCAGCACCATTTCAGATCAGGAGTGAAGGCTTCATATTCAGTGATATCACAGGTGGCTGAGGGCTGGGTTCTTTATACTTAGATCTGGGAAGGAACTCAGTACCCACCTATTTGAACCCCTCAGTCCCCAAGTCTTCCCAAAACAGGCCAGTGTCCCCAAACTAATTAGTGTCAGAGCTAGAATCAGGACCAAGGTGTCCTAACTTCCAGGCTGTGGGAAAGAATCTCATGCCAACATCACCCAACTCTCTAATTTCTGCACAAACAACTATAGATAGAATTTCAAAGCTGTATAAGAGTCTGGGTCCATCTTCACACTTCCTTTCATTTTACAAAAGGCAGGTTCAGGGAGGTCAGGTGACCTATCTGATGGAGAACCTCAGAGTTAGGAGTAAAAGTGGGATGCAATGTCTGCTCTGAATGAAGAGATGGAGTCAAAGTGAAAAATGCCCAGTTGTGGATGTGACTGGTGATGGAAGTAAAGTTTGTTGCTGTAAAGAACAATACTGCATAGGAACTTGGAAATTGAGGTCCCTGAATCAAGGTAAACTGGAAGTGGTCAAACAGGAGATGGCAAAAGTGAAAACCAACATTTTAGGAATCAGTGAACTAAAATGGACTGGAATGGATGAATTTAATTCAGATGACAATTATATATACTACTGTGGACAAGAATTTCTTAGAAGAAATGGAGTAGCCCTCATAGTCAACAAGAGTCCAAAATGCAGTACTTGGATGCAATCTCAAAAACGACCGGATGATTTCTGTTCATTTTCATGGCAAACCATTCAGTATCACAGTAATCCAAGTCTATGTCCCGGCAAGTAATGCCAAAGAAGCGGAAATTGAATGGTTCAATGAAGATCTACAAGACCTTCTAGAACTAACACCAAAAAAGTTGTCCTTTTCATCATAGGGGCCTGGAATGCAAAAGTAGGAAGTCAAGAGATACCTGGAGTAACAGGCAAGTTTGGCCTTGGAATACAAAATGAAGCAGGGCAAAGGCTAACAGAGTTTTGCCAAGAGAACACACTGGTCATAGGCAAACACCCTCTTCCAATGACACAAGAGATGACTCTACACATGGACATCACCATATCATCCATACCGAAATCAAACTGGTTATATTCTTTGCAGCCAAAAATGAGAAGCTCTATGCAGTTAGCAAAAACAAGACCAGGGGCTGACTGTGGCTCAGATCATGAACTCTTTATTGCCGAATTCAAACTTAAAATGAAGAAAGTAGATCATTCAGGTATGACCTAAATCAAATCCCTTACGATTGTACAGTGGAAGTAACAAATAGATTCAAGGGATTAGATCTGATAGACAGAGTGCCTGAAGAACTATGGATGGAGGTTCGTGACACTGTACAGGAGGCAGAGATCAAAACCACCCCGAAGAAAAAGAAATGCAAAAAGGCAAAATGGTTGTCTGAGGAGGCCTTACAAATTGCTGGGAAAAGAAGATAAGCAAAAGGCAAAGGAGAAAAGGAAATATATACCCATTTGAATGCAGAGTTCCAAAGAATAGCAAGGAGAGACAGAAAGCCTTCCTCAGTAATCAATGCAAACAAATAGAGGAAAACAACAGAATGGGAAAGACTAGAGATCTCGTCAGGAAAATTAGAGATACCAAGAGACATTTGCCCATCATGCAAAGATGGGCACAATAAAGAACAGAAATGGTATGGACCTAACAGAAGCAGAAGATATTAAGAAAAGGTGGCAAAAATACACAGAAGAACTATACAAAAGAGATCTTCATGACCCAGATAACCACAATGGTGTGATCACTCACCTAGAGCCAGACATCCTGGAATGTGAAGTCAAGTGGGCCTTAGGAAGCATCACTACAAGCAAAGATAGTGGAGGTGATGGAATTCCAGTTGAGTTATTTCAAATCCTGAAAGATGATGCTGTCAAAGCGCTGCACTCAATATGCCAGCAAATTTAGAAAACTCAGCAGTGGTCTCAGGACTGGAAAAGGTCAGTTTGAATTCCAATCCCAAAGAAAGGCAATGCCAAAGAATGCTCAAACTACCGCACAATTGTACTCATCTCACATGCTAGTAAAGTAATGCTCAAAATTCTCCAAGCAAGGCTTCAACAGTACATGAACTGTGAACTTCCAGATGTTCAAGCTAGTTTTAGAAAAGGCAGAGGAACCAGAGATCAAATTGTCAACATCCACTGGATCATCAAAAAAGTGAGAGAGTTCCAGAAAAACATCTACCTCTGTTTTATTGACTATGCCTTTGACTGTGTGGATCACAATAAACTTTGGAAAATTCTGAAAGAGATGGGAATACCAAACCACCTTATCTGCCTCCTGAGAAATCTGTATGCAGGTCAGGAAGCAACAGTTGGAACTGGACATGGAACAGCAGACTGGTTCCAAATCGGGAAAGGAGCACATCAAGGCTGTATATTGTCACTGTTCTTAGTTAACTTATATGCAGAGTACATCATGTGAAATGCTGGGCTGGATGAAGCACAAGCTGGAATCAAGATTGCTGGGAGAAATATCAATAACCTCAGATATGTAGATGATATCACCCTTATGGCAGAAACTGAAGAGGAACTGAAGAGCCTCTTGATGAAAGTGAAAGAGGAGAGTGAAAAATCTGGCTTAAAACTCAACAATCAGAAAATGAAGATCATTGCATCCAGTCCCATCACTTCATGGCAAATAGATGGGGAAACAATGGAAACAGTGACAGAATTTATTTCCTTGGGCCTCCAAATCACTGCAGATGGTGACTGTAGCCATGAGATTAAAAGACACTTGCTCCTTGAAAGAAAAGCTATGACCAACCTAGACAACATATTAAAAAGCAGAGACATTACTTTGCCAACAAATGTTCATCTAGTCAAAGCTATGTTTTTTCCAGTAGTCATGTATGTTTGTGAGAGTTGGACCCTAAAGAAAATTGAGAGCCAACAAATTGATGCTTTTCAACTGTTGTATTGGAGAAGACTCTTGAGAGTCCTTGGATAGCAAGGAGATCAAGCCAGTTAATTGTAAAGGAAATCAGTCCTGAATATTCATTGGAAGGACTGATGCTGAAGCTGAAGCTCCTGTATTTTGGCCACCTGATGCAGAGAACTGACTCATTGGAAAAGACCCTGATGCTGGGAAAGATTGAAGGCAGGAGGACAAGGGGAAGACAGAGGATGAGATGGTTGATGGCATCACTGACTCGATGGACATGAATTTGAGCAAGCACCAGGAGTTGGTGATGGGGAAGCCTGGCATGCTGCAGTCCATGGGTCACAAATAGTTGGCAATGACTGAGCGACTGAAGTGAACTGACTCTCCATCCAATTTCTTTTGGTTTATGAATCTGAAATTAGTTTATTCCCAATTAAAGATATGTCTCAGCTTTACATGATGGGATCATGGCCATTACTGAATGCCCAGCTCCCCATGGCAGCCATAATGGGCTGCTCACTCTTAAGAAGTGCTCCTTGGATGGTAGGCACCTAGTATAACAAGAAGAACAAGGCTGGTTCCAGCCTTCCAAGATGCTGGGAAGACACCAGCTTCTCAAGTAACAACCTATCTAGCCAGTCCTTGCTATGACCAAGGAAAAGGCAGTTGTTCCATAGTATTGACATGGCACTATTCTGCAGACATACAGGAAGTTCTGCAGTATTTGAATTGACTTGGCACAGTGGGCTTTCCCGCTGGCTCAGATGGTAGAGTCTGCTTGCAGTGTGGGAGACCTGGATTCGATCCCTGGGTCAGGAAGATCCCCTGGAGAAGGAAATGGCAACCCACTTCAGTACTCTTGCCTGGAAAATCCCATGGATGGAGGAGCCCGGCAGGCTACAGTCCATGGAGTCAAAAAGAGTCGGACACGCCTGAGCAAATTCACTTTCTATTTTCTGGCTATGCACGTGGATTTTTTTTTCACATATACACGTATTATCAAAGTCGTCCAAAGAGGAGAAGACTTCTCACAGAAGACTGAATGGGTATAGGTATTACTAACACTGGTAATCCAGTTTAAAAGTCTTCATTTAAGAAGTTTCTCCCCCGCAAAGTTTGAATTTATTTATTCCGTGGAACTGGAATAGAAAATGTCAACACACTCCAGTATTCTTGCCTGGGAAATCCCATGGACAGTGGTGCCTGGAGGGTAGAGAAGCTTGGTGGACTGCAGTCCATGGGGCTGCAAAGAGTCGGACACCACTGAGCACACACACATACAAGAACAGGAAATGGCTTTTGTTGCCACATATTGGTAATATAGTTTCTCAAAGTAATTTCAATAGCTTCAAATGAATTAATCTATATTCTCTATCCACAACAGTTCCTAGAGCCATAAAAATGAATTAACACCCTAAAAAAGGCTCTGGCATCACAGTTCCTCATCTGTTGTCCATTAGTTACACACACACAAGCAATTCTAAAGTGCTTTGCTAGTGTGAAAGAACTGCTTCAATTAAAATGAGTTAAACAATGTCTCTAAATTATAACAGGAATTACATTTGACCTTTAGCAACATGAGCTGGAACTCAGTCCACTTTACGCAGATTTTTTTTTTTCAATAGGTACCACACCATCTGTGATTGCCTAGTTGAATCCATAGATGTGGGACCAGGAATCTGGAGGGCAAGCAGTAAAGTTATATGTAAAGTCTTGACTGGATGCGCTGTTCACCCCTGTATTGTTCAAGGGTCAATTGTATTTTTATTGGATTGGCCTAAAAGTTCATTCAGGTTTTCCTGTAACATCTTACCACCATTCTTCCCAGTAGAGTAATAGCTCCTCTCTAGTTACTTAGTATTAAAAAATAAAATATTACAGCGAAAAATAGCATATCCCACTGAAGCTATGTTCTATTAGAAGAAATGGATACCTGTTGGAAGGTATGATATTGATTTACTTCAGAAGTCCTTCCAGAGATTTAGGATTACAAAATCTCCCATTATTCAGTCATTCAAAACACATTTCTAAGTGCCTCCTTGGCACCCAACAATACAACATGTTTTAAGTAGGCAACAATGAAGCACATAATTTAGAGGGGAAACTGACATGCAAATACACAGTGACATGATGATATGTTTGTGGAAGTGGAGTACCGTGGGAGAGCCCGAATCTTCCTGAAAGGAAACTTCCTTAACAGAGGCAGTCTTTGAGCTGAGGCTAGACCAACAGGCAACTGCTCCTTTGTAGGTATATGGCGAGGAGAAGCTATAGGTTAGGGAGGTCATGCAGGAAGGAGCACTTCAATGTTAGTGGAAGGATGCACTGGAGGTGGGTCCTGGAAAACAAGTGTGGTGAAGGTGAGGTGAAAGTCGCTCAGTCGTGTCTGACTCTTTGTGACCCCATGGACTATACAGTCCATGGAATTCTCCAGGCCAGAATGCTGAAGTGGGTAGCCGTTTCCTTCTCCAGGGAAAACCAGTGCAGATGTCAATAAGCTTTCTTCCCCCATTAGACAAAGATATATTGCCAAAGTCATCTAGAAAATCACCTAGGAAAGATGCTCTGAATTATGACCTGACTTATTCCAGTGCTAATTGCAAACTGATGGTTCACACTATCACAATTTTAAATAAGTGCATTTATTACCAGAGGCTGAAAGTAGTCCCCAACAAAAGGATTGTTCTAAGTGTGGCAGTACCATATAACTGTAAAGAAACAACTCATTGTTGTTTCAGAATTTTCTTCATATACAGACTAAAGAGAGAAAAAGGTGAGTTAAAAAAAATGTCAGATGGTTAATTTAATCAAATTATACACATATCTTTATAGACACATATGGTCTTTCCAGAACTCATCCCAGGAGTAAGAAATAAACAAAATCATCTCCCAGTTGCCAAGGGTAATATTACAGAATCTATGCTGAGGTAACATAATTCAAGAACTTATTTACATTTAATTTAGAGATAATTCTAATAATTAATAATCCAACTTCTTAGCTAATAACTTCCTTCCTGCCCTCTCTTTTTCTCTTCATTTTCTCCTTTCCTTCCTTTCTTCCCTCTTTTCCTCATTGGGTATCTATCATGTCCTATCACCATGCTAGAATAATAACAGAAGAGTAGCAATTCAAATGGAGAAGGCAATGTCACCCCACTCCAGTACTCTTGCCTGGAGAATCCCATGCAGTCCATGGGGTCGCTAAGAGTCAGACATGACTGAAGGACTTCGCTTTCACTTTTCACTTTCATGCATTGGAGAAGGAAATGGCAACCCACTCCAGTGTTCTTGCCTGGAGAATCCCAGGGATGGGGGAGCCTTGTGGGCTGCTGTCTATGGGGTCACATAGAGTCGGCCACGACTGAAGCGACTTAGCAGCAGCAGCAGCAGCAGACATTCAAAAGGGAGTGAAGAGTTTACTATAGACCTTTGGTGCTTCTTGCTTGTAATAGATGTAACTAAGAGCAAAAAAGGATATAAGATACCAAAACTGACATAAGGACAAGAGACAGCATCTGGGAGCTATATAACATGGAAGCCAGGAGACCCCAGCATTTCAGTGTCTCCAAATAAGTGACACTAACTATAACCCATCTTGGTTATAAAAGGTCAAGTATTAGCCTATGTTCAGTTAGGGTGTGTTATAGTTTAGAATGATTTCCTACTAGAATAGTTAATGTAAAAACATTGATGTTTATGTTGCTCCCAGCTCCTTTAAAACTAGTCTATATAGAATAGCATTTTTCAAGGGGTCTGGGGAATCTCTCCAATTACCCATCCAAGACACAAAATACATCCCTTTTAGCAAAGTTAAACATAATGCTCTTTAACTCAAAGGCTGATTATAGATTAGATCCCTGGCAAGTGATTTACTAAGCAAACATCACCCTTCCCATGTACAAAGCTTCCTCAGATCTGGAAGTCCAACAGGGACTTTAAAAGAGAGTAAAAGAAGACCCAAGTTTTCCGTTATTACCAGAAAAAAACAATGCAAATGACAGTATCTATTAATAGCTGGGCTGTAGTATTATCTTGTCTACTAGCATGATGTGGGAACACACACCTCTGTGTGTGTTGTGTGTATTTACAGGGAAAGAGTCAACACCAAGTCCATTGTTTTCTTCAGGTTACCTGAACTGCTCTGTGGCCTGGAAAGTAATTCAGAGGAGTCCTGCATGGAGACAGAAATAAAGGCAGGGAAAGTTGCAGAGGAACCTAGTAGGGGATACTGCAAATAAAACATCAAATACCAATTTTAATATAGTTAGTCTATATTGTTGACATGATTCTGAATGTTCTGAGAAAGGAAACACTTGTACATTCATGATGCATCAAGTTCTGGTTCACAATTAAGAACTGAGGACCCTGAGCTCACCTTTTCCCATGGACATACCATCATAAGCTACATATGGAAAAATTTCTCATGAAAAAAACCCCAAACTGAGTGACTCCCACATGTTGGGGAAAGTAATAAACCCATGAGGAATTAAAAAGAGAAGGACAAGTAAAGCCCATAGTTACTAAAGAAAGGATATAACAAAGAATGGAAATAAACAGAGACTAAAAAGACAATAAAAAGATCAATGAAATTAAAAGACAGTCTGTTTTTTGAAAAGATAAAACTGAAACACCTTTAGCAAGACTCACCAATAAAAAGAAAGAAAAGATGCAAAGTCAGCAATGAGGAAACATTACAATTGATTCTACAGAAAAACAAACTACAATGAATAATTAAATGCCAACAAATGGGACAACCTAGAAGTGGAGAAACTCCCAGAAACATACCACATACTGAAACTGAATCATGAAGAAAAAGAAGATCTCATTAGTAGTAAGGAAGTAATCAAACACTTTCCAACAAAATTTAATCAAAGGGGTGGAAGACCTGTACACTGAAAACTGTAAGACACTGATGAAAGAACTTTAAGACACAAATGAATGGACACATATTCCATGTCCATACATTGAAACAATTAGTATTAAAATGTTCACGCTACCCAAAGCAATCTACAGATGATTCTAAAATTTGTGTGGAACCACAAAAGACTCCCACTAACTAAAGCAGTTTCAGAGCGAGCAAAGCATCATGTCATGTATCACAAGATTACATTAATTTACAACAAAGGAGCCAAGACTATGTAAGGAGGAAAAGACAGTCTCTTTAGTAAATGATGTAGGGAAAACTGGACAGCTGCATGCAAAAGAATGAAACTAGGCCACTGTTTTACACTGGACACAAAAACAAACTCAACACGCATTAAAGACTTGAATGTAAGATGTGAAACTATAAAATTCCTAAAGAAACATAGGTGATAAACTCCTTGACATTGGCTTCAGCAATGATATTTTTTGGGTTTGACATCCAAAGCAAAGGCAACAAAAGCAAAAATAAACATGTGGGAATACATCAAACTAAAAAATTTTTGGCACAGCAAAGGAAACCATTCATAAAATGAAAAAGCAACTTATTGAATGGGAGAAAATATTTGCAAATCACATATCTGTTAAGGGATTCATATTTAAAATTGATAAAAAATACATGTAAGTCAATAGCAGGAAAACAAGTAATTCAATTAAAAAACAAGCAGAGGATCTGAATAGACATTTTCCCAAAGAAGACAGCTGGCCGGTAGGTAAATGAAGTAGTCCTCAATACCGCTAATCATCAGGGATATGCAAGTCATGATCACCATGACCTATCACTTCATACCTGTTAGGATGTTTATTGTCAAAACAGCAATAAATAAGTTTTGGTGAGGATGCAGAGAAAATGGAACTCCTGTACCCTGTTGATGGGAATGTAAATTGGTACAGCTACTGTGAAAAACAGTATGGAGTTTCCTCAAAAAACTAGAAGTAGAACTACAATATGATTAGCAATTCCACTTCTGAGGATTTATCCAAAGGTAAACACTAACTCCAAAAATAAAAGAAAGAGAGATGCACTCCCATGTTTGTTTACTGCAGCACTGTCTACAACAGCCAATACAGAGAAGCAACCTAAGTATCCACCAATGGCTAAAAGGATAAAGAAAATATACAAAGATAAAACAGAATATTTTTTTCAGCCATAAAAGAAGGGAATCTTGCCATTTGTGACAACTTGGATGGACTTTGATGACTTTATGCTAGTGCATTAAGTCTGACAAGTCAGACAAAGACAAATAGTATATATATATATATATATATATGGTCTCACTTCTATGTGTAATCTAAGCCCCCAAACAAACAAAATAATAAGCTCACAGATACAGAGGACAGACTGGTGGTTGCCAGAGGTGGAGGGGTAGAGGTAGGGGGTGAGTAAAATGGGTGAAGCTCTTCAAAAGAGACAAATTTCCAGTTTTAAATAAGTAATGATACTTACAAATAGCTGTGAAAATAGAAGCGAAAAGCAAAGGAGAAAAGGAAGATATACCCATTTGAATGCAGAGTTCCAAAGAATAGCAAGTGAAAGCCTTCCTCAGTGATCAGTGCAAAGAAATAGAGGAAAACAATAGAATGGGAAAGACTAGAGATCTCTTCAAGAAAATTAGAGATACCAAGGTAACTTTTCATGCAAAGATGGGCTCAATAAAGGACAGAAATGAGATGGACCTAACAGAAGCAGAAGATATTAAGAGGTGGCAAGAGTACACAGAACTGTACAAAAAAGATCTTCATGACCCAGATAATCACGAAGGTGTGATCACTCACATTCACTTAGACCTGGACATCTTGGAATGTAAAGTCAGGTGGACCTCAGGAAGCATCACTATGAACAAATCTAGCGGAGGTGATGGAATTCCAGTTGAGCCATTTCAAATCCTAAAAGATGATGCTGTGAAAGTGCTGCACTCAATATGCCAGCAAATTTGGAAAACTCAGCAGTGGCCACAGGACTGGAAAAATCAGTTTGCATTCCAATCCCAAAGAAAGGTAATGCCAAAGAATGCTCAAACTACTGCACAATTGCACTCATCTCACACGCTAGTAAAGTAATGCTCAAAATTCTCCAAGCCAGGCTTCAGCATATGTGAACTATGAACTTCCAGATGTTCAAGCTGGTTTTAGAAAAGGCAGAGGAACCAGAGATCAAATTGCCAACATCTACTGGATCATCAAAAAAACAAGAGAGTTCCAGAAAAACATCTATTTCTGCTTTATTGACTATGCCAAAGCCTTTGACTATTTGGATCACAATAAACTGCAGAAAATTCTGAAAGAGATGGGAATACCAGACCACCTGACCTGCCTCTTGAGAAACCTATATGCAGGTCAGGAAGCAACAGTTAGAACTGGACGTGGAACAACAGACTAGTTCCAAATTGGGAAAGGAGTCCATCAAGGCTGTATATTGTCACCCTGCTTATATAACTTCTATGCAGAGTACATCATCAGAAACGTTGGGCTGAAGGAAGCACAAGCTGGAATCAAGATTGCTAGGAGAAATATCAATAACCTCAGATATGCAGATGACACCACCCTTATGGAAGAAAGTGAAGAACAAAATAGCCTCTTGATGAAAGTGAAAGAGGAGAGTGAAAAAGTTGACTTAAAACTCAACATTCAGAAAACTAAGATCATGGCATCCGGTCCTACCACTTCCTGGGAAATAGATGGGGAAACAGTGGAAACAGTGTCAGACTTTATTTTTCTGGGCTCCAAAATCACTGCAGATGGTGACTGCAGCCATGAAATTAAAAGACGCTTGCTCCTTGGAAGGAAAGTTATGACCAACCTAAATAGCTATTCAAAAGCAGAGACATTACTTTGCCAACAAATGTCCGTCTAGTCAAGGCTATGGTTTTTCCAGTGGTCATGTATGGATTTGAGAGTTGGACTATAAAGAAAGCTGAACACTGAAGAATTGATGCTTTTGAACTATGGTGTTGGAGAAGACTCTTGACAGTCCCTTGGACTGCAAGGAGATCCAACCAGTCCATCCTAAAGGAGGTCAGTCCTGGGTGTTCATTGGAGGGACTCATGTTGAAGCTGAAACTCCAATACTTTGGCCACCTGATGCGAAGAGTGACTCATTTGAAAAGACCCTGATGCTGGGAAAGATTGAGGGCAGGAGGAGAAGGGGACGACAGAGGCTGAGATGGTTGGATGGCATCACGGACACAATGGACATGGCTATGGGTGGACTCCAGGAGTTAGTGATGGACATGGAGGTGTGCTGCAGTTCATCGGGTCTCAGAGTCAGGCACGACGGAGCAACTGAAATGAACTGAACTGAACTGATGGTATAATGCACAGCATGGTGACCATAATTAACACTATATAGTACATTTGAATGTTGCTAAGAGAATAGATTTAACAAGTTCTCATCACAAGAAAAAAATTTATTAACTGTGTGGTAATGGGTGTTAATTTAACTAGACTTACTCTTATCATTTCACAATATATACAGGTAGCAAATCACTATGTTATATGCCTGAAACTAATATGTCAATCATCTCAATAAAAAAGCATCACCCTTGAACTAAAAAAATAATTCATCTATCCTGTATACATAAACGCAAACTCACATATGTTTCACCATCTCTGTTTTATAGTCCAAGATGATGGCTCAGGAAATATCAGTTTTTTATGGGGAGGGAAAAGAGTATTTTTCTATATGTTGATGTGAGTTCTTACTCTGAGTGATTGCAGTTGCTGTGGAACCCAGAATTGTTTTAAAAAATGAAGTATTGGCTGGCCAGCCTTGAAAGCCATCAGCTCAGTCTTGCTTACAGCCCAAAAATGTGTTCAACTCATATTAGGGGCTCATTAAATTTTTTTTGGAATTAAAACCTGCCTGTACATTTATCTTTCAGTTGTCTGTAAATCTTGTACCTTTTCCCTGATCCTGGGATCTAGGTCCCTCTGACAACATTTTATCTTCTCTTGTTAGGCCCCATTCCCCACCTCAACAATGTAGCTCACTCAGCAGGAGGTGCTGTTCACAAAGACCCTTCTCAGTGGTGTCATATTACTGTATACATCTGTCCAAAACTAGCATACAGGCTATGTTTTGGCTTCTTCATGTCAGCCAGTGTTCCATAGGGTTCATTGGTGATGCTAATAGAAATGATTCAGACTCAGGCTGAGATGCCTTAAGTATAAAAATACATGAAACAAGATAGAATACTGCTGTCTCCCTATATATCTTCATTCTGGCCTCTTATTTTATATAAATGTGGAACCAGCTCTGCCAGCTCACTAAAGAACATGATATCCTTGAATCTGAAGCCCACTAGTGTTTACTTTGCTGCAGAATCAGGAGGTTTTGGAAAAGGCTTTCACTTTTTGATTGTTAAGAAAACAATTTGACATCAGATCTTTGTATAGGCTAGAATATTACCTTGGCTTTTTCCTGCCGTGGTCTTCAAATATTTTTGCTTACTTATACATAAGAAAATTTTGAAGAACTATCTCCTCACATGTTTTAAAGTTGTCATCTAATATTTTCACAAGTTTAAATAGCTACAATGGATATAGTTTCAGTGTATCATAAATATTGACATTTAAAAAAATATATCACATTTAAAAATGTATCTAAAGGAATCTAAGTATCATATAACAATGGGAAATTTAATATTCTTTTCCCTCTTTGAACTCATTTTAATTCCAATTCTACTATAAAACACTCTTCTTTGTGTGCATGCTAAGTCACTTCAGTCGTGCCCAACTCTTTTTGACCTTATGGATTTTAGCACATCAGGCTCCTCCATGGGATTCTGTAGGCAACAATACTAGAGTGGGTTGACGTGCCCTCCTCCAGGGGATGTTCCCTACTCAGGGATCGAACCTGCGTCTGTTATGTCTCCTGCATTGGCAGGCTTGTTCTTTACCACTAGCACCACCTGGGAAGCCCATAAAATGTTCTTTGGTTACCTGCAAATCATATAGATAGATCACCCTTTCACAGTTCCATGCAACCCAAAGCAGTTGATTTTCTATTTTTCCCCATCTCAGTAAATGATATCACTGTTTAGGCAGGTCCTCATGCCAGTACCTGGAGAAGGAAATGGCAACCCACTCCAGTATTCTTGCCTGGAGAATCCCATGGACAAAGGAGCCTGGTAGGCTACACTCCATGGGGTCGCAAAGAATTGGACAAGACTGAGCGACTTCACTTTCACTTTCATGCCATTAACTTCAAAGTCATCCTTCCTTTTGTCTTCCTCACTCGTCCTATCCATCATCAAGTCTCTTTCACCCCACCTCCAGTATCTAGAGTCAAATTCATCCAAGTCCGTCTAGCACCCCAGGGGTTTGCAGAACTTCTAAGAGGTGGTTTGTCAGTCTGCTGAGGTCCAGAAGGAACATGTAGGGACAAAAGCCTGAGCAATTTATATTTCATTTATAAAGCATCATAGCGAAAATGCTATTAACCTAGGTACCAACCAGTCTGAAGTCCTGCTCAGAACCCAATCAAGATGCTTTATTATAAGTCCCCAAAATGAGGTTTTGCTTTTAAAGCTGATGAAATATCAAATCAGAGGCTCTTTGAACAAATACGGCCTAACTGCCTTGTTTTCATTAAGCTTATAGGATGCTTATAGCACTAGAAGGAAGGCATTATTCCTGTAAGTTTAAAAGAAAAATCAAGTTTTTATGTAACAAAGTGAGTTTCAAAAGTGGTAGATTATAGCAAGTTGGGAGCAAATCTACAGTAACTAATAAGGCAACTAGGTGTGATTTGCAGGTATGGGTACATTGGACAGCTAATCAAATGTAGCCCAGGGAGAAATATAAAAATATGAATTGTGATATATAGCTTTTATTATGTTGCGGTATGTTCCTTCTATTCTTGCTTTCTGGAGAGTTTTTATCATAAATGGATGTTGAATTTTGTCAAAGGCTTTCTCTGCATCTATTGAGATAATCATATGGCTTTTATTTTTCAACTTGTTAATGTGGTGTATTACATTGATTGATTTACGGATATTGAAGAATGCTTGCATCCCTGGGATAAAGCCCACTTGGTCATGGTGTATGATCTTTTAAATGTGTTGTTGGATTCTGATTACTAGAATTTTGTTAAGGATTTTTGCATCTATGTTCATCAGTGATATTGGCCTGTAGTTTTTTTTTGTGGCATCTTTATCAGGTTTTGTTATTAGGGTGATGGTGGCCTCATAGAATGAGTTTGGAAGTTTACCTTCCTCTGCAATTTTCTGGAAGAGTTTGAGTAGGATAGGTGTTAGCTCTTCTCTAAATTTTTGGTAGAACTCAGCTGTGAAGCTGTCTGGACCTGGGCTTTTGTTTGCTGGAAGATTTCTGATTACAGTTTCAATTTCTGTGCTTGTGATAGGTCTGTTAAGATTTTCTATTTCTTCCTGGTTCAGTTTTGGAAAGTTGTACTTTTCTAAGAATTTGTCCATTTCTTCCATGTTGTCCATATTATTGGTATATAATTGCTGATAGTAGTCTCTTATGATCTTTTGTATTTCTGTGTTGTCTGTTGTGATCTCTCCATTTTAATTTCTAATTTTATTGATTTGATTTTTCTCTCTTTGCTTCTTGATGAGTGTGGCTAATGGTTTGTCAATTTCATTTATCCTTTCAAAGAACCAGCTTTTGGCTTTGTTGGTTTTTGCTATGGTCTCTTTTGTTTCTTTTGCATTTATTTCTGCCCTAATTTTTACGAATTCTTTCCTTCTACTAACCCTGGGGTTCTTCATTTCTTCCTTTTCTAGTTGCTTTAGGTGTAGAGTTAGGTTATTTATTTGACTTTTTTCTTGTTTCTTGAGGTATGCCTGTATTGCTATGAACTTTCCCCTTAGCACTGCTTTTACAGTGTCCCACAGGTTTTGGGTTGTTGTATTTTCATTTTCATTCATTTCTATGCATATTTTGATTTCTTTTTTGATTTCTTCTGTGATTTGTTGGTTATTCAGCAGCATGTTGTTCAGCCTCCATATGTTGGAATTTTTAATAGTTTTTCTCCTGTAATTGAGATCTAATCTTACTGCATTGTAGTCAGAAAAGATGCTTGGAATGATTTCAATTTTTTTAAATTTACCAAGGCTAGATTTATGGCCCAGGATATGATCTATCCTGGAGAAGGTTCTGTGTGCGCTTGAGAATAAGGTGAAATTCATTGCTTTGGGGTGATATGTCCTATAGATATCAATTAGGTCTAACTGGTCTATTGTATCATTTAAAGTTTGTGTTTCCTTATTAATTTTCTGTTTAGTTGATCTATCCATAGGTGTGAGTGGGGTATTAAAGTCTCCCACTATTATTGTGTTATTGTTAATTTTGAGGGATGGTACAGGGAGGGAGGTGGGAGGGGGGTTCAGGATGGGGAACATGTGTATACCCATGGCAGATTCATGTTGATGTATGGCAAAACCAATACAATATTGTAAAGTAATTAGCCTCCAATTAAAATAAATAAACATAATAAATAAATTAAAAAACATAAAAAAATATGAATTGTGGACAAGGAAAAAGACAGAAACTTCTGGCAAATAAAAGAAGCAGGAATGTCACACCAGGCCTACATTCTTTGGTCCTGCTGTGGCTCATCTATACAATGGAATATTACTCGGCCATTAAAAAGAATGAAAGAATGCCATTTGCAGTAACATGGAGGGACCTAGAGAGTGTCATACTGAGTGAAGCAAGTCAAATGGAGAAGGAGAAATGACATCCCTTCTATGTGGAATTGAAAAAGAAATGATACAAGTGAACTTACTTAAAAAACAGAAGCAGACTCACAGACTTGGAGAACCAAACTATGGTTGCCAGGGGCAGGGGAAGGATGGGGGGATGGGTTGGCTACGGAGCTTTGGATAGACATGTACACACTGCTGTATTCAAAATGGATAACCAACAAGGACCTACTATATAGCACAGGGAACTCTGCTCAGTGTCATGTGGCAGCCAGGATGGGAGGGGAGTTTGGGAAGAATGGATACATGTGTATGTATGACTGAGTCCCTTCTCTGTTCACCTGAAACTATCACAACATTGTTGTTAATTGGCTATATCCCAATACAAAAAAAATTTAAAAAGATAAATTCTTTGGTTCTGTTTGTCTTACATCTATCCCCTTTTCCTACTCTATTTGGCAGCATTAAACCAGATCCTGAAGGGGCAGAATAAATAATGCACAAATTTTCTGATTGTAGGATATAAAAACTGTTTAAAATGTGAATATTCAAGGTTGTATTATTTTTATTTTTAAAATTAATTTATTTACTTTAATTGGAGGTTAATTACTTTACAATATTGTGGTGGTTTTTGCCATACATTGACATGAATCGGCCACGAGGGCACACACTTCCCCCATCCTGAACCCCCTTCCCACCTCCCTCCCCATCCCATCCTTCTGGATTGTCCCGATGCTTTGGCTTTGAGTGCCCTGTTTCATGGATCGATCTCGGACCGGTCATCTATGTCACATATGGTAATATACGTGTTTCAGTGCGATTCTCTCAAATCATCCCACCCTCACCTTCTCCCACAGAGTCCAAAAGTCTGTTCTGTACATCTGTGTCTCTTTTGCTGTCTCGCATATAGGGTCATTGTTACTGTCTTTCTAAATTCCATATGTATGCGTTAATATACTGTATTGGTGTTTCTCTTTCTGATTTACTTCACTCTGTATACTAGGCTCCAGTTTCATCCATCTTATTAGAAATGATTCAAATGCATTCTTTTTAATAGCTGAGTAATACTCCATTGTGTATACGTACCACAGCTTTCTTATCCATTTGTCTGCTGATGGGCATCTAGGTTGCTTTCATGTTCTAGCTAGTGCTGCGATGAACATTGAGGTCATGTGTCTCTTTCAGTTTTGGTTTTCTCAGTGCGTATGCCCAGCAGTGGGATTGCTGGGTCATATGGCAGTTCTATTTCCAGTTTTTTAAGGAATCTCCACACTGTTCTCCATACTGGCTGTATTAGTTTGCATTTTCACCAACAGTGTAAGAGGGTTCCCTTTTCTTCACACCCTCTCCAGTGTTTATTGTTTGTAGACTTTTGGATAGCAGCCATTCTGACTGGCGTGAAATGGTACATCATTGTGGTTTTAATTTGCATTTCTCTGATAATGAATGATATTGAGCATCTTTTCATGTGTTTGTTAGCCATCTGTATGTCTTCTTTGGAGAAATGTCTGTTTAGTTCTTTGGCCCATTTTTTTGATTGGATTGTTTATTTTTCTGGTATTAAGCTGCTTGCATATTTTGGAGATTAATTCTTTATCAGTTGCTTCATTTGCTATTATTTTCTCCCATTCTGAAGTCTGTCTTTTCACCTTGCTTATAGTTTCCTTTGTTGTGCAGAAGCTTTTAATTTTAATTAGGTCCCATTTGTTTATTTCTGCTTTTATTTCCAATACTCTGGGTTTTGCCTATGTTTTCCTCTAGGAGTTTTATAGTTTCTGGTTTTTATTTTGTAGTCTCTTTCAATAGCTTTAATATTTTTTACCCTCAGAAAATAACATTTTAGCACTTGCAGGGAGTGGAACAGACTTAATTCAGCAAAATTCACTTAACAAAGATGTTATTACATGCCGCCTATGCAAGAGGTACTATTTGAGGCATTGAGCATCTGATGTTGGTCAAAGACATACAAGAAGGAGACAAAAAATACAAAAGCATTTCCCCTCAAGAAGCTTTTCTTAAAATTGTTATATATAGAACATTCTAGAAGACTTGCTTTATGAGGTAAAGGTAAATAAAGGGAGAATATTCAGGTAGATAATAATAATAATAGCTACTGACATACTCCATACTATTTTCTATGTACCATTTTTCTTAATTTTTAGAACAAGGCTATGATGTAGAACTGTGAACTCTATTCTATAGTTGTAAAATCTGACAGAGGGGTTAAGCTGATGCCATGTAGCCAGGGAGCAGCTGAGCCAGGATTTGAACTGAAGTCTATCTGACTTCATGGTTCAGACTCAGGCAGGTTGTGCTGTAGAGGCTAATTGGACATTTTCCAGGAACAATGTAGAGAAGATCCCCGCCTTGGGTGTTAAGGTTGAGCTATAACTCCAAGGTTGCTTTCATGCTAATTTCCCACAACTGTAATTAAGGCAAGCCCGTTATTTGCTTCTTAAGGCTCTCAACTGAAAACTACTGTTGACCAGCATCATATCCATATGATGCTGGAATCATATGGATATCTGACTCTACTTAAAGGCTTCTGGGTAGGGATAGAGACTGTATGGCTGATTCTCTTTGCAGATTTACTGATCATTGAAAGCTTCCAAATAAAGATGCCAGTATCACCAGAGTGAAACTGGCTCTGGGTTTGTTTTCCCACCAGACATATCCTTTCCCATTACTGGGCTGGTTGCCCTCCTCATTTCTGCTTGGACCTTCCTTTCTCCACAGCAATGGGGGATGGCTTCCTTCAATTCTGAAAGGTATGATGAAAAAACATCTATTTCTGCTTCATTGACTATACTAAAGCCTCTGACTGTGTGGATCACAATGAACTGTGGAAAATTCTTCGAGATGGGAATACCAGACCACCTGACCTGCCTCCTGAGAAATCTTATGCAGGTCAAGAAGCAACAATTATAACCAAGCGTGGAACACTGGACTGGTTCCAAACTGAGAAAGGAATTCATCAAGGATGAATATTGTCACCCTGCTTATTTAACTTATATGCAGAGTACGTCATGCAAAATGCTGGGCTAGATGAAGCACAAGCTGGAATCAAGATTGCTGGGAGAAATATCAATAACCTCAGATATGCAGATGACACCAACCTTATCGCAGAAAGTGAAGAACTAAAGAGCCTCTTGATGAAAGTGAAAGAGGAGAGTGAAGAGGCTGGCTTAAAACTCAGCATTCAGAAAACTAAGATCATGGCATCTGGTCCCATCACTTCTTGGCAAATAGATGGGGAAACAATGGAAACAGTGACAGACTATTTCCTTGGGCTCCCAAATCACTGCAGATGGTGACTGCAGCCATGAAATTAAAAGACACTTGCTCCTTGGAAGAACAACTATGACCAATGTAGACAGCATATTGAAAAGCAGAGACATTACTTTGCCCACAAAGGTCTGTCTAGTCAAAGCTATGGTTTTTCCAGCAGTCATGTATGGATGTGAGAGTTGAGAAGAAACTCTTTTTTCATAAAGAAAGCTGAGCACTGAAGAACTGATGCTTTTGAACTGTGGTGTTGGAGAAAACTCTCGAGAGTCCCTTGGATAGCAAGGAGATCAAACCAGTCAATCCTAAAGGAAATCAGTCCTGAATATTCATTGGAAGGACTGATGCTGAAGCTGAAGGTCCAATACTTTGGCTGCCTGATGCAAAGAACACATTGGAAAAGACCCTGATGCTGAGAAAGATTGAAGACAGGAGAAGGGGATGACAGAAGATGAGATAATTGGACGGCATCACTGACTCAATGGTCATGAATTTGAGCAAGCTCTGGGAGTTGGTGATGGACAGGGAAGCCTGGCGTGCTGCAGTCCATGGGGTTACAAAGAGCTGGACATGACTGAGCAACTGAACTGAACTGACACTGGTATGATGGCACCTGTTGGAGATAGTTTTGTCCCTCTTTTTACTCATCCTATTTTCCCACACAATTTTAATTCTAGTTACACTCTTCCCATTCAGTTCTTACCACTCTGGTACCCTGGTTTTTCACCCCTCCCCTACTCCAACAAAACAGACTCTATCTGACCCACTATCTTTCACTGGAGAAGATCTGATTACCTAATTCACTCAATGCTTCCTTCTCTTGGACATTTGTCTTAAAAGAAGGCAATCCCTCAACCAACTGAACTGACATTTTTTGCAGTGAAAAGTCAAGGGTGATTTGATGTGAGAGCCATTTGTGGGGCTGGGGAAGAGGGGCTTTGTGTGAACCCTCAAATCACACCACTAATACCTTCAGTTCAGTTCAGTCACTCAGTCGTGTCTGACTCTTTGTGACCCCATGAATCGTAGCACGCCAGGCCTCCCTGTCCATCACCAACTCCCAGAGTTCACTCAGACTTGCGTCCATCGAGTCAGTGACGCCATCCAGCCATCTCATCCTCAGTTGTCCCCTTCTCCTCCTGCCCCCAATCCCTCCCAGCATCAGAGTCTTTTCCAATGAGTCAGCTCTTCGCATGAGGTGGCCAAAGTACTGGAGTTTCAGCTTTAGCATCATTCCTTCCAAAGAAATCCCAGGGTTGATCTCCTTCAGAATGGACTGGTTGGATCTCCTTGCAGTCCAAAGGACTCTCAAGAGTCTTCTCCAACCCCACAGTTTAAAAGCATCAATTCTTCAGCGCTCAGCTTTCTTCACAGTCCAACTCTCACATCCATACTTGACCACAGGAAAAACCATAGCCTTGCCTAGACTAATGCCTTACCTACTTATAATACTTGTTGTTTAGTTGCTAAGTCATGTCTGACTCTTTGTGATCCCATGAACTGTAGCCTGCCAAGCTCCTCTGTCCATGGGATTCTCCAGGCAGGAATACTTAAGTGGGTTGCCATTTCCTTCTCCAGGGGATCTTCCTAACCCAGAGATCAAACCTGGATCTCCTGCTTTGCAGGAGGATTCTTTACCGTCTGAGCCACCACAACACTTACACTTCAGGGCATCTTTGCTCTGAAACACATTTGCTCCTTTGGCAAATATCAAGGTCTTATTCATTTTAAGACCAGAAAAATCTTATTTTTCTGCTGAGCCACATTCCTAAACTCAGTGCTTTCAGATACGGTGAGACACACTCTATTTCTGTGTCAACTGTATAATTAGAGGAGTATTTTTTGTTTTGCTTTTTTGGTCTTTTGCTTTTTGAATAGGGTTACGGGAACATAAGCAGGGGGAGGTGAGAACATTTATTATTATTTAATCTGCCTAGTTACTGTTCTCTTGGACAGCTCATAAATACAGAAGGGCGGCTCTGCTTTCACTTCCCACCAAATGACATCCAACAGGGTCTGCATTTATAAAGTTTAATGCTCATTCAAATAAGGCTTAAAAGAAATCAGATCACATTTACTAAAATACCAAGCTTAGGCAAGCCTACAACTTCTTTTAAACCGCTGGTCTTAATTACTCTCTCTGATTGTTTGGACATGTCAGATATTACTTTAGTTTTTAAGCTGATGATGGTAACTGCAGGAACTTCAAAGATATAGCTTCTGTCAGGCCACTATTTTACTGCATTGCCATTTAGTTTTCAACTTGGACACTCAGCTATGTTATTAAATTTTTATAGATTAATTGCACAGAAATAACTGGTACCAGTTATAATAGGTTCATTTGAATTCTTTTCCTTAAACAGGATTTTACATGCCTAGTGAACATTCCTTTAGAGCCCTGAACTTTAGCATCAGAAATAGTAAAAGAAGTTTGTGTTACTTGAAGAGTTATGGTGTATTATAAACTCTATCCTTTTATAAAAGTATATTGCTATTTTAAATGCTTCCAGTATAAAGGCCTTTGAATACTGAAATCCTTACTTATAACTATTAGTAAGGATATTACGTCTGCAAATTTGGACATTTCAATTTTAGCAACTACTCCCCCTGATACCTGAAAAATTTGTATGGCTTATCTGTCTCCATAGATATATCTGGTTCCAACTCAGCAGGACCACTGTCCTAAACTGTACTACATAGCTCTATAGGTACCGTCCAAGTCTGCCCCCGTCCCACAAGGTGTGTAGCATAGTCTTCACAGTTTACCATGGAGGGCCTGGAATCTGCCAGCACAATTTTTGCCTTGTCATGTGAGGTACTTAGTATTTCTCAATTCAGAACACTTGGGAAGAGTCAAAGACTATACAGAAGTTATTAATGAGTTGTTACTGCTCAGTGGCACCTACTTCACTCTTTCACACACAGTCCTGTTGAAGTCTATCTCTTTATTCACTCTGAAAGCACTATTTCATCTTGCTGCCGGTGAAATGGAAGATGTCCTGGGGTCCAGAACTGGAATTTGACTGGATCTTATACTTCACTGGAACAATGGGTGCCAACGAGGGTTTTATAAGCTATGAAAATTAAATATTGATAACATTGGATGTAGAGGCATAAAAAACACCGCCTTACAAATGAATGTTTGCTGCACAATCTGTAGCTTAACATATGTGTGTATAAATGTGTACATACATATGTGGGTATATATAAATATCTATGTATTTGCACATAAATATGTTATTGCAACTTACAAATGGCAACCCACTCCAGTGTTCTTGCCTGGAGAATCCCAAGGTCGGCGGAGCCTGGTGGGCTGGTGTCTATGGGGTCGCACAGAGTCAGACACGACTGAAGCGACTTAGCAGCAGCAGCAGCAGTTGTTCTTGCTCCACTAGAGAAGTAATCAAATACCCAGATTGATAAATATCCAGGCAACAATGGATAGCAATATAGAAAAAAACAACTCTTGACTCTATTTCACACAGTACACAAAGATTAATTCCACGTGGACTGTAGCTTTAAATGAGAAAACAATGATTTTGGAAAAAAATAGAATATCTTCAAAGCCTCAGGGTAGGCGAAGATTTATTAAAAGGAACAGAGAAAGTGCCAAACCTAAAAAAATTTGATAAATTAGACTTAAAATAAAACAAAAAAGTTATCTTCATCAAAAGATACCATAGAAGGACCTACTGCATAGCATAGGGAAATATATTCAATATTTTGTTACAACCTATGAGGAGAAAGAATCTGAAGAAGAGTGTATGTGTGTGTGTGTGTGTGTGTGTGTATTCATATATATATGTAACTGAATCACTTTGCTATATACCTGAAACTAACACAACACTGTAAATCAACTTTATTTCAATAGATAAGCTTTTTTAAAAGACAACATAAAATGCAACAGGACATTTAGAATTTGTTACAAATCATTATTACAATTGCTCTTCCCTGGTGGCTCAGATGGTAAAGAATCTACCTGCCAATGCAGGAGACCCAGGTTGGATCCCTGGGTCAGGAAGATTCCCTGAAGAAGGGAATACAACCCACTCCAGTATTTTTGCCTAGATAATCCCATGGACAGAGAAGCCTGGTGGTCCATGGAGTAGCAAGTTTCTGACATGGCTAAACGACTTAAAAAAATTATTATAATTACTCTACATGCAGCCAATAAAACCATATATTCTGAATATATAAAGGACTCCTAGAGCTTAACAGGAAACAATAATCCATTAGAAATATGAGCAAAGGACTTGAATAGGTTCTTCATGAAAGAAGACATCCAAAATAGCCAATAAACATACAAAATGGCATTTTGTTAGTCATCAGAGTAATGCAAGTCAAAACACAGTGCAGTATCACCACATGTTCACAGGAATAGCTCAGATGAAAGGCAAATTATATCAAGAATTTGCCAAATTGTACAACTATTACGCTTGCTGATGGAAGTGTAAATTGTTGCAACTATTGAGAAAATTGTTTATAGTAGTATCTACTAAAGCTACTCAATAACTCAGCAATTCCTATCATATCCGTGACAGAATGCATTCACATGTTCAGCAGAAGACACATACCAGAATGTTCATAGCAGTAATATTTGTTAGGCCCCAAGCTAGAAATAACCCAAGAGCAGGTATATTATTATATAAAAATAAAACACAATGACAGTGCACAGACATGGACACCCTTCCTGAATGCGGAGAGGAGGAAGCCCAGATACTAAGAGTATGATTCCCTTAATATAAAGTTCAGACACAGGTAAAAGTAAGCAATGATGTTAAGCTAGGATGCTGGTTATCCTTGAGGGGAGGGGCAGGGACTGAGAGGTGCTGGTAATACTCTGTGTCTTGGTCTGGTGATCAATTACATGGATCTGGTCACTTTCTGAAAAGTCATTCAACTGAACACCTATGGTTTGTGTGTATGAAACTTCTTTTTCATACATTATGCTTGCATACTATATGCCAATAAAAAGCTCACAGTAAAAAATAGCCTCAAATATTCTAAGAACCAAAAGCATATCACATGTATTCTATCCATGAGAGCTTATTGATTAAACAGTTCTCGGTGTTACCCTGCTTTTTTATAGAAAGGACATTTTTGCTCAGCTCAAACATATGCCTCTGTGTTAAAAACCTGACTATTTGGAAGAGAAAACACTCTTGAAACAAAATGCTTCTAGGCATCTGTTTTGAATGGATTTTAATGCCTCTGAAAGTCTTTTTATTGATAATGTGCTAAGCTAAACATTCTCAATTTCATATCATTGACTTGAGTACTGCATACTATGCTTTTTACTACTAAAAGTTCAACACGTGCTTATGCTAATCGGTTTGATAGTTGGGATTCCAGAGTGGAAATCTCTTTACCTACATAAAGCAATCAAATGGCAAAATAGCCAGGGATGTCAACAGCTATCATGATTTTGATGGATAGGAAGTCACAATCAAGAACTGTTTAGCCAAAGCACCCTCACCCAATTAATCAGCATTCTAGCCGGTTTTTGTCTCTTCTCATGTGAATGGCTGTTTACTGCTTATAGAGCACTTCCTCACATAGTTCAATCTATTGTTAGGCTTAGATCCAAGAATGTTAGGACTTAATTGTCTCATTTCCTCAGTAACTGGTGCATCCTGTTATTCCTTGGCTGCAGTTGTTGATGGTGATCATAATACAGACTTGGAGGCAGGCTGTGCTGGGGATTATGCATTGTTTTTGACGGAAGCCATGGAGCACACGACACACATATAAAACTAACGTGCGCAGGCTGGACTTAAAGCTATTCATTGTCCTTTTCTTAAAGATTAGTATTAAAATGCATTTTCCCCAGGATTCCCATCTTTATGTCACTCTGAATAGAGGAATAGATTAGACATGAGTTGAGAATGCCATCTGTTTCCGTTCACACAAAGTGTAATTTAACATGAGCGTTTGTTACTTTCAAGGCAGTTAGGTAAACTTACAAGCTTTTCACATGACTATATATGTGAGCATACATGAAATACACACATACACACATATAGAAACATCTATTATAAAGAAAGAAATCATTGAGTATTGATTTAAAAAATTTTTCTACTTTTAACAATTATATGTTCAGACATCACCTGTCTTCCTAGTTCTAGTCTTATTTTTTTTGAATCTGTCTGTTAGATATTTCTACCCTGAATGTTTTTGTACCACAAAAGGAACACATTTAAAATTTAACCCCACACCTCCAGCCCTAACTGGCTTTCCTACTTTAGCTACCATGTATACCATTTAACCTTTCTGTTATCCAACGTCCAAAACTTGAAGTCAACTTAACTGTCATTGTAGCTGTAATTAATCTGTGGCATAGCCAATTATGTTAAACGCTTATTTTCATGGGCTAATTTGGTCATTTGTATGTGTACCTTATTTGGCAAAGTGGTTAAATTTTTTCTAGTTTGTACACGTTTTGGGCCCATCTCTTCAAATGTTTTTTCTCTCCTCTTCCCTACTATTTCCTTTTTCCTGGCCACTGGGGACTTTGGTTACATGTATATCAGGCTGCTTGATATTTTCTCCTAGTTTACTAATGAGCTATATTTTTTTGGTACTTTTATCTCTATTTCATTTAAAATGGTTTCTATTGTCATGTCTTCTTCAAGTTCACTGATCTCTTATTCAGCCTTATCATCTAGTTTTTTTTTTTTTCATTTTAGCCATTATAATTTTCATCTCTAGAATTTCAATGTGTCTTTTTCATATTTTCCATGTTGCTACTTACATGCTTAATCTTTTTTCTGACTTATTGAACACATGGAATACTGTTATAATGACTGTTACAACATTCTTATCTACCTATTCTATCATTGGTGGCATTTGTAGGTCTGTTTCTATTAATTTTTCTCTTTATGGCTCATCTTTTTCTACTCTTTTTTTTTTTTTTAAGGAAGCTAATCACTCTACAATATTGTAGTGGGTTTGCCATACATTGACATGAATCAGCCATGGGTGTACATGTGTTCCCCATCCTGAACCCCCCTCCCACTTCCCTCCCCATCCCGTCCCTCCAGATCATCCCAGTGCACCAGCCCTGAGTACCCTGTCTCATGCATTGAACACTCTTTTGCATGCCTGGCAATACTTGATTTGGACACCAATCATTGGGTAAAATATTCCAACTTGGGAGTCTTGGACATTTTTTGTATTCTAATATTTTTAAGTTCTGTTCTTAGAAGTTAAGATACCTGGACACAATTCGATTCTCCTGTCTTGCTTTGAAGCATTGATAATCAGGATTAGAATAGCTTCTGTTCTACAGATCATTTTTGTTCCACTGCTACAGGAAGATCCTTCTGAGTTCTGTCCCTGAGGTCCTGTAAATGAAGAAGATTTTTCTCCTCTATCCTCTGGGATGCAAAGGTTCATATAGTCAAAGCTATGGTTTTTCCAGTAGTCATGTACAGATGTGAGAGCTGGACCATAAAAAAGGCTGAGCACTGAAGAACTGATGCTTTTGAACTGTGGTTTAGAGAAGACTCTTGAGAGTCCCTTGGACTACAAGGAGGATCAAACCAGTCAATCCTAAAGGCAATCGATCCTGAAAATTCACTGGAAGGACTGATGTTGAAGCTGAAGTTTCAATACTTTGGCCACCTGATGGAAAGAGCCAACTTACTGGAAAAGACTCTGATGCTGGGAAAGATTGAAAGCAGGAGGAGAAGGGGACGACAGAGGATGAGATGGTTGGATGGCATCACTGACTCAATGGACATGAGTTTGAGCACACTCTGGGAGACGGTGATGGACAGGGAAGCCTGATGTGCTGCAGTCCACAGGGTGGCAAAGAGTTGGACACAACTGAGTGACTGAACAACAACGACAATCCTTTGGGAAGATAAACTATTGCTGCATTCCTGCCCTACCTGGAATACAGGGACTGTTCTCTTTAATCTTTGTGCTGGTTCTTTCTCCAGGGTGGAGTAGTTTCACACTGATTTGCTGATTAATACTCAGTGGAAGATTTGAGGAGCTCCCTGCAGATCTCTGGAACTTTCTTGTTTCCTGTATTTTCCCCATAAGCTATACCTTCCATTACCTTTGTCTCCTGAACTGAGGGAGACTTTTAGGCTCCGCCTCAGCCCTCCCCCCCCCCTCCCCCACTGCTTCCTGGAAACTCTCTCTAGTCAGGAAGCTGGAGCAATCAGACTACTAGCCTTATTTGTTTCTTCTCATTGATCATTGTCAGGTCTGCTGTTCAGTATCTGAATACCATTGTGTCATTTTATTTTCTTAGTTGTTTTAGGCAGGAAGTTATAGCCAATCTCTGCTAATCCATCCTGGTTAAAAGTAGAAGTTGCGGTGCCCTGTTCAACCTCTTGGGTCAATCTTTGTCCAACTCACCCAACTTGAAACAACACGTCTTCTGACACCTGAACTACTGACTACAGTAATTTTTCTAACAAATCTTCTAGCTTTAGGCTCTGCTATTTGTCATCCATTCCTTCTAACTCAGTCTCAGTAAATTTTTATATACCATGGCTTTCTTCAGAACCAGTGGCATCTGCCCCTTGGCTTTAGGATGCAATTCAAATTCCTAGTCTGGCACACACGATCTTCCACCTTTTGACCTCCAGTGATCATTCCAAACTTACTTCTTTCTATTCCAGCCAGGCTGAACTAAACAGGTTTCCAACATTACCTGTGAATCATAGTCTCTTTGACTGGTTACAATATTCTCTCCATAAGGAACACTCTCCTTTAAGCCTATTCAAGTTCTACCAATTTTCAAGAAGTGGTTTAAGTCCTATTTCCTTAATGGATCCTGTAAGACTCTAATCCATGTAGCTCCTGTGTATATTTTTGCTTTCATTGCCTGAATTATTGACTTGCCTACTAAGACAGAAAGTTTGTAAGTAACTTAATAGTTTTCCTAAGTTATCTAAGAGCTTCTCAGAACAAAGCTCAAAAGTTAGGCAATTCTGATTTCTTTTTACACTGGATGAGAGTTATTGACATCAGAAGCTTGTCTTACACACCATTCCCCTAGTGCTTAAGCTTATCACTGTCATGTGATATGTTCAGTTCAGTTGTTCAGTCGTGTCTGACCCTTTGTGACCCCATGGAATGCAGCACACCAGGCTTCCCTGTCCATCACCAACTCCTGGAGCTTGCTCAAACTCATGTCCATTGAATTGGTGATGCCATCCAACCATCTCATACTCTGTCATCCATGTAGGAGCTTAATAAATGTTTCATGGTCATTCTCCATCCTGTTATATTCTCTCACTGAAAATGCAAATACAAGTTTCCTATCCCTGATAATCTGTCAGTTCTGCAAAGCTTCAAAGTGATGGGCTGTTGGAACTCTAAGTTCTTATCTCCCTGACTGTCAAGAACAAATCATCAGTATCCTCCCACGTGGGATGATTTTTTTACGACAGGCGGATGGATGCCAATGGAACAACCAAATGCCAACGAATTAGTGTAAAGACCACAGAGTCTCCCCTGATCAAGACTGAGCTGATGCCTGGCAAATCTAGGCACTTGTACAGGTCTCAGCCAGTATCAACCCTAGAGAGTCAGGAACTTATCCACTCTCTCTCAGGAGCAGTGGACACCCAAAGAGCAGGGTCCTTTCTGGCTGGGTATCCAGATGTGTCAAAGAGTGATTGCTTGTGTGTGAAGTTGCTTCAGTTGTGTCCAACTCTGTGATTCTATGGACTATAGGTGGTCAGGCTCCTCTGTCCATGGGATTCTTCAGGTAAGAATACCAGAGTGGGTTGCCATGCCCTCTTCCAGGGGCTCTTCCCAACCTAGGGATCAAACCCACGTCTCTTATGTCTGTTGCATTGGCAGGCAGGTTACCACTAGCACTTGAGAAGCCCCATGTCAAAGAACACCCTGTGCCTTACAGGGATTTCTGTTTGTATCTCTATTTCTATATTCTCAGCATCTTCCTGGTGTAACTAGCCCTATGGCTACTTTTTGTACTATGGCACACATTTAAAGATCAGAATCATTAAATACCATGATGGAATAACAGCTCATGGTGTCTGTAAAATGATCCACAGGTGCCATTCTCATAGTCACTTTCTAGCCATTTTCTGGTCTGTGGGGAATATCACTATCTCCTTGAGTTGACCAAAGGTACTGATCTATATTCTAACTTTCTTTCTGCCTGGAAGATTTCTTCCTCAGACACAGGCATAGCTTACTTTCTCACTTCATTCAAAGTTCTAATCATTTCATTGGAGAAGACTTCTCCAATCTCAGTAGCTACAGTAGCCCTCCCTGGGACTTCCCTGGTGGTCCAGTGGTTGAAACTCCAGGTAGGGAGCATGGGTTTGATCCCTGGTTGGGGAACTGGGATCCCACATGCAGTGTGGTATGGTCAATAAAAATAAAATAAAATAATAAAATAGCCTCTATCCTTAACTTTATATCACCTTATACTGCTTGATAATAGCACATACATCTGTTTGATACATTTGTCTGTTGCTTCTCAACCATAATATAGGTGGAGCCTACATGGCTAGAATGAAGCCAGGCACATGGCAAAGGCTCAGAAAAGTGTCTGTTGAATGAATGAGAATCAGTGAATGGCTGGAACATGTTTTGGTTTGGTCAGGCTCTCATTTAGACTCATGAGGCAAAATTTTCTCATGTTCTGCTTAATACACAATCATTTTGGTACCAGTACAGCATCACATGAGCCCCTTCATGACTTCTGTTATCAAGTGGTACCCACATGAATAGTTATCATGGGAGTGACCCAGCTCAACTGTCTATTTGAGAGAGATCACCATGACAGGAGATCAAGTCATTAGGATCTTTTTTGGGTCACATTCTCCCCTTAGCCAGGGCTGCTACCACCATCTGTCATTTAATTAATCAACTCTCATAAAACTCTGGTCCAGATCACTACAAATGACCCAATTTTGTCCCTTCTTATGGCTGAGTAACTTTGCATTGTACATATGTACTTCATCTTCTTTAACCATTTATCTGTCTATGGATATCTAGGTTGCTTCCATGTCCTGGCTACTGTAAATAGTGCTGTAATGAACATTGGGGTCCATGTGTCTTTTTGAATTATGGTTTTCTAAGGTTACATGCCCAGTAGTGGGATTGCTGGGTCATATGGTAGTTCTATTCTTGGTTTTTTAAGGAAGCTCCATACTGTTTTCCATAGTAGGATGGACCTAAAGCCGGTCAGACAGAGTGAAGTAAGTTAGGAAAACAAATATTGTATATTATGTATGTGGAACTAAAAAAAATGGTACAGATGAAGCTTGTTCCAGGACGGGAATAGAGATACAGACATAGAGAATGGATGTGTGGATATGGTGGGGGAAGCGGATGGGCGGATGAATTGGCAGATTAGGTTTGACACATATACACTACCATGTCTAAAGTAGACAGCTAGTGGAAACCTGCCTTTAGTACAGGAGCTCAGCTCAGTGCTCTGTGATGACCCAGAGAGGTAGGATGGGGGTCCACGATGGAGGTGATTTTTGCATGCATATAGCTGATTGATTTCATCGTGCAGCAGCAACTGGCACAACATTGTGAAGCAGTTCTACCACAATTAAAAAAAAAACAGACCTGGTTCAGGCACACACTAGCATTTTTAAAAATTACCTCTTAATCATATGAATATACATATGAGTAGCCAAAAAGCAAGTAAGAATTATATATATATATATATATATATATATATATATATATATATATATATATATATATATATATGTAACTTGGCGGAAGTCCATGGGGTCGCAAAGAGTCGGACACCACTGAGCGACCTAACAACAACAACTTGGGAAGGCAAGTGCTGAGAGCAGGAATTATGAGTTTCTGGACCGAGGGGTTCTATCTTGGCTGATCACAACCCACTTTTGACTGCGAAAGAAAACTGTCAGAGCTTTTGCTTTAATATGTAGGCTTTCAAGCAAAATGGTTATAAAACAAAATGGAACTTTATTCACTTGGGGGTTTACGTGTTTAATGGTTGGGTTCCAAGCTAGGATTTGGGGATTTTGCAATTTCAAACTGTATGAAAGAAGAGTTTACATACTGAGGTTATTCTTAGAGGGCATGTCAGCTAAGGAATAAATTTATGGACACTGTTTAACTACAAAAGGGGAGAACTTGGGAGTGGTGTCTCAAAAATATAAAAACAAATACAAAATTTTTAAGAGGTTAGGAGATAGGAAACTATATGAGAAATAACTTTTACATTATCAGTGTGGGAGAGTTCAAGAAAAGAATTTTGAAGAACAAAATTCAATTAAACTAAACTCTGCTATATAATGGATACTCATTGCTATTTAGTTGCTCAGTCATGTCTGACTCTTTTGAGACCCGCCAGGCTCCTCTGTCCCTGGAATTCTCCAGGCAAGAATGCTGGAGTGGGGAGCCACTCTTTTCACCAGGTTATCTTCCTGACCCAGGAATCAAATCCATGTCTCCTGCATTGGTAGGCAGCTTCTTTACCATATGAGCCACATGGGAGGCAATAGATACTCATACATAGTCTTTACTCTGGGTTTTCAGGGCCCAAAAGTCTCAGTCTACTCAAAGTTATCTGTACCTGTCAGGACTTAAATTCCTCCTTTCTTGCTTCTTAGAGGTGACATCTTAGCAAATTGATAAATTAGCTCTTCCAGGAAACAGAATAGCAAATTAACTGGGATAATAATAGGAATTTCCCACAGGACATATTCATGGACAGAAGAGTATCAGATAATTACAGTGACCAAGTCATCCTGGTTCATCGAGGACTTTCTGGTTTTAGCTCTAAAATTGCCATCACCAGGGAAACCCCTTATTCCTGGGCAAACTGGGATGGTTGTTATTTTTTAGGTATCTACTTGTGGGATGATGAGCCCTGAGTTCTCAGATAAGATCCAGGACTGTTTTCTGGGTCTTGTGAAGCCATTGCCTGATGTACCAAGGGCAGAACAATAGACTCAGGGTCAGAGGACTAGGCTGGATGGGGGAATTTTGGGGTCTGGCAGATATTCTTTTTTTTCTCATATCACATTTTTTGCATTTTATAGGCTTGTGACCTTTTGTAAACCACTTGACTGTCTTGCCTCTCTAATAGAGTTGTTGGTGATACAAACTAAACATGGAGGCATGGAATGTCTTAGTGCTGGGCCTAGTATTTGGTAACCACATATTTAATAAGCTGCAGTACATGGTAGTTCATCATCACCTCTGGGCTTTAGAGTCAAGGTTCAGGTTCTGGCTCTTTAGTCATCTGTCACTATGATCTTAGCCAAGTCTCTTCACTTCCCTAAGCCTTGGTTTCCTTATCTGTGAAGTGAAGACAACTACAGCAGCTGTCTCTGTCTCAAAGGGTTATTGCAAAATTAAATAAATATGAGTTAGGGGCTTCCCAGAAGGCCCAGAGAGTAAAGAATCTGCCTGCAATGCAGGAGACACAGGAGACCCGGATTCAATCTCTGGGTTGGGAAGATCCCCTGAAGGAGGGAATGGCAACCCAGTCCAGTATTCTTGCCTGGAGAACTCCATGGACAGAGCAGCCTGTTGGGCTGCAGTCCATGGGGTCACAAAGAGTTGGACACAATTGAATGACTGGGCATGCAGGTGGGAATTGCGTTTATCTTTGTGAGATGTTTATCTTTGTATCTCACAGGTACTCAATTAATCTTGATCAAATTCCATAACATTTCATTTGGTAGTTAAGACTTGACTGGTCTTGATAGATCAATGTCTAATATTTCAGAGATTAATATATTTAAAGTCATCAAAGACAACAGAAATAAATAACTTAAAGTAACATGATTATTAACGACTACCCAAGATTAAAATTAAAAAATCTGTATAAATAATTATCCTTGTCAAATAAATTTAAAATATGAATAAATTTGATTCTAGCCCGTGATATTTTTAGTCAAATGATCACAGTGCTTATTCAAAGGCATGTTATTTTAAACCACAACTGCATGTAAAGCAATACTGGTGTTCAGGAGTCCAAAGTTCTGAAATTAAGAGTCCTATTAAACGCTCAGAAGCAAGACAAACAGCCATATCAACCGAAGGAGCTGATACAGGACACATTAGAAAAGTAACTACAGAAGGAAATTCTTACTAAATTAAAAATAGGAGTAAGAAAATGTTGCAATGAATCAGAGACTTTTTATGGGAAAGCATGTACACCCGTGGTGGATTCATGTCAATGTATGGCAAAACCAATACAGTATTGTAAAGTAAAATAAAGTAAAAAAAAAAAAAAAAGTTGAGTTAGATCCCCTTTTAAAAAAAATTAACTTAAATATACATTCAACTTATGGATAAGTTGCAGGGAAAACGTCATTACGTATTCAAATGTGGGATATATTTCAAGAGACAACAAAATGCCAGTGAATACCAACTTGTGATGGCAAGTATAAGTATATCACATAGTATGATCCAAGTTGATCTACAACATATTTATTGTACAAATCATTTTTATAAACAAAATAATTGAGGATGAGTGACTAATCATTCTAACTAAATCCTATTTCCTGAAGGATGAAATACATTAACTGGAAAATTACATTCTGATAACTGCAAGCATTTGCCACTTTACTGTCCTCACTTAATAATACAAAAGGGAACCTTATGGAAACAAGACAGGAAATTCACATACGGACCAACTCTTTGTCTCTTTTTAGAAATAAGATATGTTGGCCTCATACATCTGTTCAGAGTGTCTGTTACAGGTTTTCATAAGCCCAGAGCTCTAATTCCATGACTGAGGTTAGTGGGGCTCAGTATTTTTGTTTTCCACCCTCTCTTTGGCACATCACAGACTGCATTTTTTACCTGCTGACATCTATGTGACCCTGGGTGATCAGTCTGGTTGGCATATACATAGAAATGATGTGTGCCTCTTTCAGGTCTGGCCCCTGAAATCTCCCTTAAAATCCTTTCTACCTCCCTTTCCCCATTTGCTGAAGGGGTGCAGAGGGTCCATTGCTAAACCCTAGGGCCAGAGAAGATGGCAGGAAAGATGGAAAGAGATGGACTTCTGAATAACTCTGAGAGAGAGCACCCCTGGGCCCTACACTGTGTCATGAGCAACAAACAAATCTTTTTTTCCTTGTCTAATATAAATCTATAATATTTATTAAGGTATAATTTTACACAATAGAAAGTAAAGATCTCATGTTCAATTAGGCAAGAGCAACAAATCTTGAGTGCTCCTCATATATTTCTGTGCCTGTGATGGTTTGTGATGTTTAAATTTGAGATATAAATATCTCTTTCATTTTACCAAGTTACTTCACAGTCCTATATTTTTCAATTTTTTGAATGTTTATGTACATAGCAGCCTGAAATGCTGAACAGACTTCAGGAAATTGGCTTTTAGTGAAAATAACCTAATACAGGCCCATTTTAGAAGGAAAATATTACCTTCAGGGACCAAAACATGAACTGATAAATTAAAATGAAACTCCAAACATATCTTTGGCATCAACTCCAAAAACCATTTTGGTTGCTAGAGAATAATTCCCTCATGAACTATCTGGAGTTGTTTAATTGACACATCATCTTTTTGTCCTAGCAGATGCCTGTGCAGAGACAAAAAACAGATTTTTTTAAAGAACAGAGAGTAGAGAAACCTGAGTATGATTAAGGGATATTTCACTTATTAAAGTGTGAACTATGTGCTGGCAGCTGCTTGAAAATATAATTTATCTTCATAAGTCTCGCATAATGCATTTCATCACTGTACTATTTTTATTGAAACTGTTCTGTAGAGCATTTTAATGATGAAAAGTAAACATTTTTACCCTATGGAGAATTTTAACAGTGAAGTTTCTTGCTCTAACTTATTATATGTACATCATATATTCCTTAGCTGTATGATTTCTAGAGTGGGCATGCTAGGTTATTTTTCTTTAAACCTAGTATCACACATAAATGCTGACCCTTAGTTGATCGGTTTATTAAGCAGCAACAGGCCCTATTAATGGGAAGTGAGTGTACTTCTCCTTTAAATCATAGGTCTCCTTAGAAGTGTTGACCTCTTTGCTTCAAACTGGGCACAGATAATCAATACAAATTAATACCCAAAGTAGTTCACATGTAATCTTTATTGGCTGATAATACGCTTTAACTATGAATGTAAATATATACTCATGGAGTCCTACCAATTAGCATAGACAATGCTAAGCTAAGCCTAGGACACAAAGAACTCTCCTGAGGGGCCAATTCAAGCAGGAATAGAAACCTGAATAAAAATTCCACCAATGACTCAGAGCCCCACCATGATGTCCATCTCTAGTTAATGAGGCTGATGGCTGCAATGGTATCGGTGCATAGATGACTATGAAAAGACTGGCCCCAAACAGGAAAATAACTGTGGAATGAAATTCCTTCTGTTTACCATGCAGCATTTGTAAACTGTGTAGACCAGGATAACTTTCTTTTAAAAAATTCTACAGAACTAAGATGGCACTCCCTACAAATATGGAACAACAGATATGATACTCAGAGCTATTATTAGAGCTCCCCCTGCACATCCACTCTCTACCCACTCATCTTTGGTAAAGCCAACAAACTCAGTTAGGGACTTTTAAATTACCCTGGTGCACAAACTGAGCTTCCTAGGTGGCTCAGTGGTCAAGAACCCACCTGCCAGTGCAGGAGCACCAAGAGACATGGGTTCGATCCCTGAGCTGGGAAGATCCCTTGGAGGAGGGCACGGCAACCCACTCCAGTATTCTTGTCTGGAGAATTCCATGGACAGAGGAGCCTGGTGGGCTACAGTCCATGGGATCGCAAAGAGCTGGATACGATTGAGCACACACACACACTACACAAACTATCAGAAGAAATAGGACACTCATAGAAGGGAGGACATGTCATGGACCATGGCGGGAGTCAGGACCTCTGCTTTACTCCTGAATTAGTGGACGTCAGGCAAAGGGGCCTGGCACTTTTCAAGTCGTCAAGATTACTTGCTGAATGGATGGTCTTATATGCAGATGAACTCGTGTTCTAGAGAACTTTGAAAATATTCCTTAAAAGATTTGCTCCCAAAAAGCCTGCTTGAAAGCTGACCTACAAAGTCCAATCAGGCCCTGACTCTGGGTGGTCCTCAAGAGTAGTGCTTTTTAAACCTTTCCATGTCACAGCACATGTGGACAATGAGAGTATTCGTATGAAATATTTGAGTAAACTGAGGAATTTGGACTCCAGCATGAGAAGGAGATGATAGGCAACCTCAGGGTTGGTAAGATGGATTTCCCTGCATATCGTTTAGATGCTCTGTTCCAGAGGAGAAAATGAATGAGTAATGTCGGGTGCCTAGTGAGGAGGTCTAGATCTATTAAGTAAAAATAACAATAACAGAAACAACTATTATTGATTGCTTACCATGTGTCAGCCACTGTACCCAATGCATTGTGTGTGTGTTAGGTGCTCAGTCGTATCTGATTCTCTGCGACCCCATGAACTGTAGCCTTCCATGCTCCTCCGTGCATGGAATCCTCCAGGCAAGAATACTGGAATGAATTGCTATTTCCTTCCCCAGTGGATCTTCTTGACTTAGGGATTGAACCCAGGTCTCTCACATTGTAGACAGATTCTTTATTGTCTGAGCCACCAGGGAAGCCCAACCAATGCATTATGTAGACTATTTCTTTTCATCCTCAAAATAATCCTATAGACTCTACTTTTGGTGATGACAGCATGAGAAGGTCAGATGACTATTCTTCATAGAAAATGACTATGTTGCTGCTGCTGCTGCTGCTGCTGCTAAGTCTCATCAGTCGTGTCCGACTCTGTGCAATCCCATAGATGACAGCCCACCAGGCTCTCCGGTCCCTGGGATTCTCCAGGCAAGAACACTGGAGTGGGTTGCCATTTCCTTCTCCAATGCATGAAAGTGAAAAGTGAAAGTGAAGTCATTGAGTCATGTCCAACTCTTCATGACCCCGTGGACTGCAGCCTACCAGGCTCCTCCGTCCATGGGAATTTCCAGGCAAGAGTACTGGAGTGGGGTGCCATTGCCTTCAATGACTATGCACTAGGCTAAATTATTAACGACAGTCTCTTCAAGGCACTGGAAAAACAACCAAATATAGTCGGCAAGTTGATAAATGTTTATTCATGAGAAACTGATATTGCATGGAATAAGAACTATGGGTTGGCAGCTATTTTTGGGGGGGGGGTAGGGGGAGGGGGTTGGTCCTGGGAGTATTCCTATCCTCCACCAGGCCCCAATGTGTGCACTGAAAATCTGCACATTTATCAGCTGGAGGTGACAGACTCCATTAAGAGCTGGTGGGAAAGCAGCTAAAAACTCAAGAGAGATTTTGGATATGAAAGAACTGTAGAAGAGCAGATATAATAAACTTCCCTGGCTGACTGCTAAACACTGTGTGTGCTCATCTTATACTCCAGGGAAACTAACAAAAATTAAAAGCAGGAGGGCTTGTGAATATCCCACATCTCTGAATGTGAGCCTAGTTCTGATACTGCTAGTCACTCAGTTGTGTTTTACTATTGCAACCCCATGGACTGACTGTAGCCCACCAGGCTCCTCTCTCCATGGAATTCTCCAGGCAAGAATACTGAAGTGGGTAGCCATTGCCTTCTCCAGGGGATATCCCTGACTCAGGGATTGAACCTGTGTCTCCTGCATTGCAGGAGACAGTGGTAAGATTCCTTACCATCTGAGCCTCCAAGGAAGACCCATCTGAGTCTAATCTTTACCCAAATTATTGTTTGACATCTAAATTGAAGGTGCAGGGGAGAAATTCACCTACAGCCCCTCAAGAGACTCTGCTTTAAAAAAAAGAAAAATGGCACTTGGGGATTTCAATTTAACTCCAGACATGTTAATAATAAAAACTCCAAAATCTCTCCAAAGGAGAAAACACATTTCAGAGTCACTACAGGTATTATCTACAAATATTTACTAATTTTAAACTGAAAATTGAGATGTGAAAAGGAACTGGAACCTTTTAGAGAAAAGATAGTCGTTAGAAACTGACTTTGAGTGGGCTCAGATGTTGGATTTAAGATGAAGATTTCAAACAGCTATTATAAATATATTCAAAAACTTAAATTATGTTCAATAAATTAGAGAAAATTAATAACAGATAGTGAATACAAAAGAGAAGAAAACTATAAAAAGATCCAAATGGGCATTTTAGAGATGAAAAATGTATTAACTAAAATGAAAAAAAACCCCAAAACTTGATCAGTCAAATTTTTGAAAGCCAAAGGTAAAAAGAAAATCTTGAAAGCAGGCAATATAAAAATGACTCAGCACATAGAGGGTCACAATGGTATGAGTAATGGCTTGCTTCTCATCAGAAACTATGAAGACCACCGATATTGGAAAGACATATTCAAAGTGCTGAAAGAAGAAAACTTTGGTCAAGAATTCTCTTTCCAGGGAAACGACTCTTTCAAAATGTGGGTGAAATAAAACTATTTGCAGGTAAAACAAAAACTCAGCAAATTGCCAATGTACCTACACTACAAGAAATGCTTTTAAAAAGTCTTTCAGACTGAAGGGAAGTGATAACAAAAGGTTACTAAGATTCAAAGGAGGAAATTTAGAGCACTGGAAATGTGGAGCTATAGGTATAAGTATATGTGGTATGTTTTTATGTACATATGTGTATAAGTATTTGTGTATATGTATGTATAGGCACAAATAGGCCTATTTATATGCACACATGTATTTCTACTTACAATTTTTCTTTGCTTTCTGAGCTTCTTTTAAAAATATGACTTTTTAGAGCAAAAATAATTAAATGGTGTTATTGGGCTTAAAACTTTCATTCATGAAATCTATGATATAGTAGCAAAAAAGAATGGACGTGCAGATCTATATCAATATAAAGTTCTCATATTTTATGTAAAAAAACCCAGTATTAACTTGAAATAGGTTGTCAGAAGTTTAAAAAGGCATATTTTAATGGCAAAGAAATAGAGCTACAAATTTTAATAGAGAAATTAAAATGTCATACAAAATTATTAATTTTACAGAAAGACTATAGAAAGTCATGAGAGAAATGGAAAACAAAATGGATAACCAAATCCAATCATATCAAAAGTTATGAATTAAATAATCAATAGGTAGAAATCATTAGATGAGGTTTAAAAAGTAAGATACAGACACTTTAAAGTCAAAACTACAAACAGATTGAAAATAAAAAGATGCAAGAAATATATCGAACAATAAATATGATAACTGGAGTAAGTAAAATAGACTTAAAGGCAAATAAAATTAAAAGAAGCCAAGAGACACATTTCACATTTTTTCAAAGGGTCAATACAGCAGGGAAAATTATAGATGTATATGTATCTAACAATGGAGCTCCAAAATACATGGAGAAAAAATGCCAAAATTAAAGGAGAATAAAAAAATCAACACTTGCAAGAGATCAACACTCTCCCCTCAGTAACTGACGGAACAAGTAGAAAAAAAAATCAGTAAGAATAAAGAAAACCCAAAACACAGTAACAACCCTGACATGTATGAAAGTGAAAGTCGCTCAGTCATGTCCGACTCTTTGTGACCCCATGGACTGTATAGTGGAATTCTCCAGGCCAGAATACTGGAGTGGGTAGCCTTTCCCTTCTCCAGGAGATCTTCCCAATCCAGAGATCAAACCCAGGTCTCCCGAACTGCAGGTGGATTCTTTACCAGCTGAGCCACAGGGGAAGCCCATGTATAGAAGCTTCCATAAATCCAAGAGCAAAATAAGCATTCTTAAAGTACACATGAGATATTCACCAGATAACCAAGTGCTGGGCCATGAAAACCTTCATAAATTTCAAAGAGCCAAAAGCATACAGAATTTATTCTTCAGCCACAATGGAATTAAATTGGAGACAATAAATTACAGGGAGAATTAAGAAATAGTCAGGAACTGAATGGAAATAAAAAACATAATATATTAAAACATGTGGCATGAACCTAAAGCAGTTCTTGGAAGAATATGGATAACTTGAAATGTTTATATTGGGGAGGAAGTATGATTGAAGACAAATGATCAAAGATTCCACTTTAAGAAACTTTATAAATGAGCAAATTTGATCCAAAGCAAATAAATAAAAAAATTTAAAAAATCAATGAAAAATGAAAGATATAAATGATAAAGTCAATGAGAAAAAGTTGCTTTCTTGAAAAAATCAATAAAATAGAAAATGATAAACTAATCAAGAAAAAGATGTATACATTACCAGCATCAGGAATAAAACAGGATATCACTGCAAATTCTAAAGACATTAAGAGGCTAATAAAAGAACATTATGAATAACTTTATGCCAACAAGTTTGACAATTCAGAGGAAAGGGAAAATACCTCAGAAGATAAAAATTACCAAAACTGCCTCAAAAAAACCCAAAAAATTTGAATATACTTTTATTATATAAATAAATTAAATCAGTAACTTAAAATTTTCTTATTAAGAAAGGCCAAAACACAGATAACATCACTGTGAATTGAAACAAATATTTAGGAATACTGCAAATATCAAATAAAATCACAAAACAGAAAAGGATACTCTCCATTTATGAAGTATTACTGAACATGAAAACCAGATAACAATATGAAAGAATAAAGACACAATAGACAAATATCTCTCCCAAATACACATGCAAAAATATTTTTAAAATATTTAGCACATCAAATCTAGTAGTGTTTGAAAAGATATAATGCATGACAAAATAGGGTTTATTCTACAACTAAAAAGTTGTCTTAATAGTAAAAGAAAAAATTAAGAAAGGAATAGATTATATTAATGAAGCAAAAAGTCATATGACCACATAATAGGTGAGAAAACTCATTTGACAATTAACATCCATTCCTGATTTTAAAAAATCTTAGCAAATTAGTAATAGATGGGAATTACTCAATCTTGTAAAGAGCATCTATAAATGTCTATTGATGATTTAACAAACTTCTCAACAAAGCTGGTAAAAAGGGAATGTATTTCAACATAATAAAGGTCATTTGTAACAAGTCCACAGCTAACATCATTCTCAACAGTGAAGCACTGAAAACATTTTGTTTAAAATCAGGAACAAGAAAAGATACCCACTCTCATCCTCTTATTAAACATACTTTTGGAAGTTCTAACCAGAGCAATCAGACAAGGAGGAGAAAGTGATCAAAATTAGAAAGGAAGAAGTAAAAACTTCACCATTTACAGATAACATGATATTATATCTGGAAAACCCTAAGGACACCCAAGACGGACTGGTCATGGTGGAGAGTTCTGACAAAATGTGGTCCATGGAGAAGGGAATGGCAAACCATTTCAGTGTTCTTGCCTTGAGAACCCCATGTATAGTATGAAAAGGCAAAAAGATAGGACACTTAAAGATGAACTTCCCAGGTTGGTAGGTGCCCAATATGCTACATATTGGAAACAGTGGAGAAATAACTCCAGAAAGAATGAAGAGATGGAGCCAAAGCAAAAACAACACCTAGTTGTGGATGTGACTGGTGATGGAAGCAAGGTCAGATGCTGCAAGGAGCAATATTGCACAGGAACCTGGAATGTTAGGTCCATGAATCAAGGCAAACTGGAAGTGGTCAAACAGATGACAAGAGTGAACATCGACATTTTAGAAATCAGGGAACTAAAGTGGACTGGAATGGGTGAATTTAATTCAGATGACCATTAAATCTACAACAGTGGGCAAGAATCCCTTAGAAGAAATGGAGTAGCCCTCATAGTCAACCAAAGAGTCCAAAATGCAGTACTTGGATGCAGTCTCAAAAATGACAGAATGATCTCTGTTTCCAAGGCAAACCATTCTATACAACAGTAATCCAAGTCGACGCCCCAACCAGTAATGCTGAAGAAGCTGAGGTTGAACTGTGGTTGTGTGATGACTTACAAGACCTTCTAGAACTAACAGCAAAAAGGATGTCCTTTTCATCATAAGGGACTAGAATGCAAAAGTAGGAAGTCAAGAGATACCTGGAGTAACAGGCAAATTTGGCCTTTGAGTACAAAATGAAGCAGGGCAAAGGGCAACAGAGCTTTGTCAGAAGAACACACCAGTCATAGGCAAAAACCCTCTTCCAACAACACAAGAGATGACTGTACACATGGACATCACCAGATGGTCAATTCTGAAATCAGATTGATTATATTCTTTGCAGCCAAAGATGGAGAAGATCTATGAAAGAAAGTGAAAATGAAAGTCTTCCCTGTTGGCTCAGGTGGTAAAGCATCTGCCTACAAATGCAGGAGACCTTGGTTCAATCCCTGGAGAAGGAAATTGCAACCCACTCCATCATTCTTGCCTGGAGATTCCTGTGGATGGAGGGATAAAAAAGATCTATACAGTCAGCAAAAATAAGACCAGGAGCTGACTTTAACTCAGATTATGAACTCCTTATTGCCAAATTCAGACTTGAATTGAAGAAAGTAGGTAAAACCACTAGACCATTCAGGCATAATCCAAATCAAATCCCTTATGATTGTGCAGTGGAAGTGACAAATAGATTCAAGAGATTAGATCAGATAGAGTGCCTGAAGAACTGTGGATGGAGGTTTGTGACGTTGTACAGTAGGCAGTGATCAAGACCATCCCCCCAAAAAAAATATGCAAAAAGGCAAAATGGTTATCTGAGGAGGCCTTACAAATTGCTGAGAAAACAAGAGACGTGAAAGGCAAAGGAGAAAGGGAAAGATCTACTCATTTGAATGCAGAGTTCCAAAGAATATCAAGGAGAGATAACAAAGCCTTCCCCAGCAATCAATGCAAAGAAATAGAGGAAAACAACAGAATGGGAAAGACTAGAGATTTCCTCAAGAAAATTAGAGATGCCAAGGGGACATTTCATGCAAAGATGGGCTTGATAAAGGACAGAAATGGTGCGGACCTGAAACAGAAGCAGAATATATTAAGAAGAGATGGCAAGAATACACAGAAGAACAGTACAAAAAAGACCTTCATGACCCAGATAACCCCAATGGTGTGATCAGTCACCTAGGGCCAGACATCCTGGAATGCAAAGTCAAGTGGGCCTTAGGAAGCATCACTACAAACAAAGCTAGTGGAGGTGATGGAATTCCAGTTGAGCTATTTCAAATCCTGAAAGATGATGCTGTGAAAGTGCTGTACTCAATATGTCAGCAAATTTGGAAAACTCAGCAGTGGCCACAGGACTGGAAAAGGTCAGTTTTCATTCCAATCCCAAAGAAAGGCAATGCTAAAGAATGTTCAAACTACTGCACAATTGCACTAATCTCTCATGCTAACAAAGAAATGCTCAAAATCTTCAAGCAAGGCTTCAGCAGTACATCAACCATGAACTTCCAGATATTCAAGCTGGATTTAGAAAAGGCAGAGGAATTAGAGATCAAATTGCCAACACCCATTGGATCATTAATAAAGAAAAAGAGTTCCAGAAAAACATCTACTTCTGCTTTATTGACTATGCAAAAGCCTTTGACTGTGTGGATCACAATAAACTGTTAAAATTCTGAAAGAGATGGGAATACCAGATCACCTGACCTGCCTCCTGAGAAATTTGTATGCAGGCCAAGAAGAAACAGTCAGTACTGGACATGAAACAACAGGCTGGTTCCAAATTGGTAACGGAATATGTCAAGTCTGTATATTGTTACCCTGCTTATTTAGTTTATATGCAGAGTACATCGATGGAAATGCTGGGCTGGATGAAGCACAAGGTGGAATCAAGGTTGCTGGGAGAAATATCAATAACTTCAGATATGCAGATGACACCACCCTTATGGCAGAAATCAAGGAAGAACTAAAGAGTCTCTTGATGAAAGTGAAAGAGGAGAGTGAAGAAATTGGCTTAAAACTCAAAGTTCAGAAAACTAATATGGCATCTGGTCCCATCACTTCATGGCAAATAGATGAGGAAACAATGAAACATTGAAAGACTTGATTTTGGGGGGCACTCCAAAATCACTGCAGATGGTGACTGCCATGAAGATGCTTGCTCTTTGGAAGAAAAGCTATGGCCAACCTAGATAGCATATTAAAAACCAGAGACATTACTTTGCCGACAAAGGTCTATTTAGTCAAAGCTATGGTTTTTCCAGAAGTCATGTATGGATGTAAGAGTTGGACTGTAAAGAAAGCTGAGTGCCGAAGAGTTGATGCTTTTGAACTGTGGTGTTGAAGAAGACTCTTGAGAGTCCCTTGGACTATGAGGAGATCCAACCTGTCCATCCTAAAGGAGATCAGTCCTGGGTGTTCATTGGAAGGACTGATGTTGAAGCTGAAACTCCAATACTTCAACCATCTGATGTGAAGAAATGACTCATTGAAAAAGACCCTGATGCAGGGAAAGATTGAAGTCAGGAGGAGAAGGGGACGACAGAGGATGAGATGGTTGAATAGCATCACCAAGTCAATGGGCATGAGTTTGAGCAAGCTCCAGGAGTTGGTGATGGACAGGGAAGCCTGACGTGCTGCAGTCCATGGGGTTGCAAAAAGTTGGACACACCTGATCGACTGAGCTGAACTGACTGAAGGAATGTACTAAACATTTTAGAATAAACAAATTCAGCAAAGTTGTATGGTACAAAATCAGTATACAAAAATTTATTGCATTTGTTTACACTAATGATGAACTAGCAGAGATAGAAATTTAAAATCCCACTTACAATTGCATTAAAAATACTTAGGAATACATTTAATCAAGGAAGTGAAAATTCTGTACACTAGAAACTAGAAGATGTTGAGGAAAGAAGTTGAAAATGACACCAATAAGTTGATAGATATTCTGTGCTCATAGGTTGGAAGAATATTGTTGAAATGTCCATGAGACTCAAGGCAAGCCTAAGATTCAATGCAAATCCCTATCAGAATTCCAATGGCATTTTTCACAGAAGTAGGACAAACAATCCTACAACTTGTGAGACCACAAATGATTCCGAATAACCAAAACAATCTTAGGAAGCACAAAGCTGAAGGCTGAACTATACTACAAAGTTAAAGTAACCAAGATAGAGTGGAATAGGCATAAAAGCAGACACATAGATCAAGGAACAGGGTAGAAAGCCCAGAAAATAAACCATGCTTATATGGTCAATTAATTTATGACAGAGGCACCAAGAATATATAACAGGGAAAAACAGTCTCTTAATAAATGGAGTTGGGAAAGCTGGACAGCTACATGCAAAAGAATGAAATTGGACCCCTTATCTTATACCACAGACAAATATAAACTCAAAATGGAAGAAAGACTTGAATGTAAGACCCGAAACCATAATATTCCTAGAAGAAAACAGGCAGTAAGTTTCTTGATATTGGCCTTGGCAATGGTTTCTGGATTTGACACCAGAGGCAAAGGCAAGAAAAGCAAAAATAAACTACAAGTAAGACTACATCAAACTAAAATGTTTCTGCATGGCAAAGAAAACTATGAACACAATGAAAAAGTAATCCCTATTGAAAGGGAAAAAACTTGTAAATCATATATCTAGTAAGTGATTAGTAGCCAAAATATATAAAGAATGTGTATAACAAAAACCCAAATAATCCAATTTAAAAATGGCAGAGGATCTGAACAGATACTTCTACAAAGAAGACATACAGATGGCCAAGAGGTGTATGGAAAGGTGCTCAACATCACTGATTATCAGGAAAACTCCATTTGACACCTTGATGAGATATCGCCTCATATCTGTCAGAATGACTATCATCAAAAAGACAAAGAAATAATAGTGTTTGCAAGGATGTGGCGATAAGGGAACCCTTGTGCACTGTTAGTGGGAATGTAAATCGGTGCAGTCACCGTGGAAAACAAGATGGAGTTTCCTCAAAAAACTAAAAATAGACCTATCATATGATCCAGAGATTCCTCGTCTGAGTGTTTTATCTGAAGAAAACAAAAACACTAACTCAAAAAGATAAATACGCTCCCATTTTCACTACAGCGTTTATTATAATAACAAAGATACAAAAACAACCTAAGTATCTACTGATAGATGAATGGACAAAGCAAATGTGATTACTCTCTCTCACACACACACATAATATTAATCAGCCATAGAAAGGAAGGAAATTTTGCCCTTTGGCAAAAATTGGACCTTGAGGCATGAATGGACCTTGAGGGCTTTATGTTAAGCAAGTCAAACAGAGGAAGAAAAATGCTGTGTGATATCACTTTTATGTGGAATCCAAACAATACAAAACCAAACCAATAATATGGATTAATAGATACAAAAAACAAATTCATGATCACCAGAGCTGGGGATGAGTTGGATTAAAAGGGGTCAAAAAATTCCAGTAATAAATACATGATGAGGATATAAAGTACAGCATGATGGCTATAGTTAATAACACCATGTTGCATACTTAAGAGTTGCAAATAAAGTAGATCTTAAAAGTTTTGATCACAAGAAAAACTTCTATAGCAATACACGGTGATGGATTTTAACTAGACATTGTAGTATTGAATCATTATGTTGCACACCTGAAACTGGCATCATTTATGCCAATTAAACTTCAGAAAACAAACAGAATAAATCTCTCAGATTTGCATACATAGAAAACTTTGTAGTAAAATTTTCTACCGTGCTGACAAATATCTCAACTGAAGGCTTTCGTGAATTTGGAGTCCATTAAAATATTTTAAAATTGAGAGAGAGCATCTATGAAAATGTTCAAGGTCAGGAGGGGTGACCTCATCCAAGGTAAGGAGCAGTGGCTACACTTTGTTGGAGCAGCCGTGAAGAGATAACCCATGTTCAAGGTAAGAGAAACCCAGAATGATGGTAGGTGTTGCGAGAGGGCATCAGAGGGCAGACACACTGAAACCATAATCACAGAAAACTAGCCAGTCTGATCACATGGACCATAGCCTTGTATAAGTCAAACTAAGACATGCCATGTGGGGCCACTCAAGGCAGACGGGTCATGGTGAAGAGGTCTGACAGGATGTGATCCACTGGAGAAGGGAAGGGCAAACCGCTTCAGTATTCTTGCCTTGAGACTCCCATGAATGGTAGGAAAAGGCAAAATGATAGGATACTGAAAGAGGAACTCCACAGGTCGGTAGGTGCCCAATATGCTACAGGAGATCAGGAGAAATAACTCCAGAAAGAATGGAGAGATGGAGCCAGCAAAAACAATACCCAGTTGTGGATGTGACTGGTGATAGAAGCAAGGTCCAATGCTGTAAAGAGCAATATTGTATAGGAACATGGAATGTTAGGTCCATGAATCAAGGCAAACTGGAAGTGGTCAAACAGGAGATGGCAAGAGTGAACACAGACATTCTAGGAATCAGCGAACTAAAATGGACTGGAATGGGTGAATTTAACTCAGATGACCATTATATCTACTACTGTGGGCAGGAATCCCTTAGAAGAAATGGAGTAGCCCTCATAGTCAACAAAAGAGTCCAAAATGCAGTATTAGGATGCAATCTCAAAAACAACAGAATGATCTCTGTTCATTTCCAAGGCAAACCATTCAATATCATGGTGATCAAAGCCTGTGCCCCAACCAGTAACACTGAAGAAGCTGAAGTTGAATGGTTCTATGAAGACCTACAAGACCTTTTAGAACTAACACTCAAAAAAGATAGGGGACTGGAATGCAAAAGTAGGAAGTCAAGAAACACCTGGATTAACAGGCAAATTTGGCGTTGGAGTATGGAATGATGCAAGGCAACAGCTAATAAAGTTTTGCCAAGAGAACGCACTGGTCATAGCAAACACCCTCTTCCAACAACACAAGAGAAGACTCTACACATGGACATCACCAGATGGTCAATACCAAAATCAGATTGATTATATTCTTTGCAGCCAAAGATGGAGAAGCTCTATACAGTCAGCAAAAACAAGACTGGGAGCTGACTGTGGCTCAAATCATGAACTCCTTATTGCCAAATTCAGACTCAAATTGAAGAAAGTAGGGAAAACCACTAGACCATTAAGGCATGACCTAAGTCAAATCTCTTCTGATTATACAGTGGAAGTGAGAAATAGATTTAAGGGACTAGATCTGATAGACAGAGTGCCTGATGAACTGTGGATGGAGGTTTGTGACACCATAGAGGAGACAGGGATTAAGACCATCCCCATGGAAAAGAAATGCAAAAAGGCAAAATGGCTGTCTGAGGAGGTCTTACAAATAGCTGTGAAAAGAAGACAAGTGAAAAGCAAAGGAGAAACAGAAAGATATTCCCATTGGAATGCAGAGTTCCAAAGAATAGCAAAAAGAGATAAGAAAGCCTTCCTCAGTGATCAATGCAAAGAAATAGAGGAAAACAAGAGAATGGGAAAGACTAGAGATCTCTTCAAGAAAATCAGAGATACCAAGGGAACATTTCATGCAAAGATGGGTCCAATAAAGGACAGAAATGGTAGCGACCTAACAGAGGCAGAAGATATTAAGAAGAGGTGGCAAGAATACACGGAAGAACTGTACAAAAAAGATCTTCAAGATCAAGATAATCATGATGGTGTGATCACTCACCTAGAGCCAGACATCCTGGAATGTGAAGTCAAGTGGGCCTTAGAAAACATCACTATGAACAAAGTTGGTGGAGGTGATGGAATTCCAGTTGAGCTATTTCAAATCCTGAAAGACGATGCTGTGAAAGTGCTACACTCAATATGCCAGCAAATTTGGAAAACTCAGCAGTAGCCACAGGACTGGAAAAGGTTAGTTTTCATTCCAATCCCAAAGAAAGGCAATGCCAAAGAATGCTCAAACTACTGCACAATTGCACTCATCTCACACGCTAGTAAAGTAATGCTCAAAATTCTCCAAGCCAGGCTTCAGCAATATGAGAACCGTGAACTTCCAGATGTTCAAGTGGTTTTAGAAAAGGCAGAGGAACAAGAGATCAAATTGCCAACATCCACTGGATCATCGAAAAAGCAAGAGAGTTCCAGAAAAACATCTATTTCTGCTTTATTGACTATGCCAAAGCCTTTGACTGTGTAGATCACAATAAACTGGGGAAAATTCTGACAGAGATGGGAATACCAGACCACCTGACCTGTCTCTTGAGAAATCTATATATAGGTCAGGAAGCAACAGTTAGAATTGGACATGGAATAACAGACTGGGTCCAAATAGGAAAAGGAGTATGTCAAAGCTGTACATTGTCACCCTGCTTATTTAACTTCTATCCAGAGTACATTGTGAGAAATGCTGGGCTGGAAGAAGCACAAGCTGGAATCAAGATTGCCAGGAGAAATATCAGTAACCTCAGATATGCAGATGACACCACCCTTATGGCAGAAAGTGAAGAGGAACTAAAAAGCCTCTTGATGAATGTGAAAGAGGAGAGTGAAAAGTTGGCTTAAAGGTCAACATTCAGAAAACGAAGATCATGGCATCTGGTCCCATCACTTCATGGCAAATAGATGGGGAAACAATGTCAGACTTTATTTTATTGCAGCCATGAAATTAAAAGATGCTTACTCCTTGGAGGAAAGTTATGACCAACCTAGATAGCACATTCAAAAGCAGAGACATTACTTTGCCAACTAAGGTCTATCTAGTCAAGGCTATGGTTTTTCCAGTGGTCATGTATGGATGTGAGAGCTGGACTGTGAAGAAAGCTGAGCGCTGAAGAATTGATGCTTTTGAACTGTGGTGTTGGAGAAGACTCTTGAGAGTCCCTTGGACAGCAAGGAGATCCAACAAGTCCATCCTAAAGGAGACCAGTCCTGGGTGTTCTTTGGAAGGACTGATGCTGAAGCTGAAACTCCAATACTTTGGTGAATCATTGGAAGAGTTGACTCTTTTCATTGGAAAAGACCCTGATGCTGGGAGGGATTGGGGGCAGGAGGAGAAGGAGATGACAGAGGATGAGATGGCTAGATGGCATCACCGACTCTATGGACATGAGTTTGGGTGAACTCCGGGAGTTGGTGATGGACAGGGAGGCCTGGCCTGTTGCGATTCATGGGGTCACAAAGAGTCGGACACTACTGAGTGACTGATCTAAACTGATTTATGAAAAACTTATAGAAAATATGATACCTGATGCAAGACACACTGGTTTACAGCTAACATAAAGAAAAAGTTGTTTCTCACTATTTGTATTCAATATTTTACTGGAGGCTTTATCTGTTGAAATGAGGCAAGAAAAAAAAGTAAAAAGCTTACAAGTTGGGAAGGAAGAATTAAAACTCTTTATTCAGAGATCACATTTCTATACAAGTAGATATCTTGAAGAATTTACATAAAACCTACTAGAACTGATAAGTGAGTTTAGCAGGGCCATAAGGTACATTGAGTAATGCCCCCCAAAGATATTCAGGTTCTAATATCTGGAACCTGTGATTTTTACCTTTTATGGCAAAAGACATTGCAGATGTGATTAAGTTAATGATGGAAAGAGATGGAAAGATTTTTATTTTGGATTTTCTGGGTGGGTCCTAACTAGAATCACACGTGTCTTTATAAGAGAAAAGCATAGAGAGATTTGACTACAGAGAGAAGGTGACATGGTGATGAAAGCATGTTTGAAGATGAAGGAAGGACCATAAGCCAAGGAAGACAGGTTGCCACCAAAAGCTGAAAAAGGCAAAAGAAGTTTTTTCTTCAGAGTCTTCAAAAGGAATCAGCCAGGCTAACACCTTGACTTTAGCCAATGAAACTGAATTCTGACTTCTGATTTCCAGAACTGTTGACAATAAATTTGTCTAAGCCACTGAGTTTGTGTGATTTGTTATAGCATCAATAGAAAATTGACATAGAGCAATATAAAAATTAAATTTCTATATACTAATAATGAAAATTCAAAAATAAAAGATAATTCCATTCATAACATGACAGCCTCAGGAATAAAATTACGTGTAAAACATCACAGAAAACTGTGAAGTATCACTGAGAGAAATTAGGACATAACAAATGGAATTAGATACTGTTTTCATGGATGGAAAACTTAAGATAGCAACTCTCCCCAAAATGATGTATAGGTTCAGTACAATTCCAATAAAAATCCTACTGTGCATTTTTGAGAAACGGATAACATCTAGAATACCAAAACATGTTTAAAAGAGGAGCAAAGTTAGATGACTTATACTCCCTGACTTCAAGATTTAATAGAAAATCATGTAATCAAATAGCATGGCATTGACACAGGAATAGAAGTATAGATCAATGACGAGACTAGAGAATCTAAAAAGAGACCCACATTTAAATAGCCAATGAATTTTTCAAAGGGGCCAAGTAATCTAATAGTGAAGAAGTATTTTCAATAAATTGTGCTAGAATACATTGGCTATCCACATGCAAGAAATGAACCTTGACTCTTCCCTTATACTATACAAAAAAAGGAAGTCAAAATGGATCATAAATATAAATGTGAAAAATTTTAAACTATAAAACCTGTAAAAGAAAACCTAGGAAAAAAAATTTTATGAACGTGGTTTTCTTAGATGTGACACCAATAACATTTTCTTTTCTGAGTTGTGCTGATTGTGTTATAGAAGAAAGAAACTGATAAATAAGATGTCATCAAAATTAAGGACCAGCTTTTTGAGATACACTATCAAGGAAATAAAAACCCAAGGTACAGACTGGGAGAAAATATTTACAAAACATATCTAATGATAGATTTGTTTCCAAAATAGATAATGAACTCTTATAACACACAGTAAGGTGACAAAAAATTTAATTTTGGATTGAACAAAATATCTGAATAGACCTTATGCGAAAGAAGATATATATCTTAAAAAATCTTTTTATGAAGAAATACTTCATAAAAGAGGATATGTAATTTGGATTGAACATCCACAGAAGAAGATAAATGAACTGTCAACAAAGCACAAAGAAGCTCAATACCACTGTGCATTAGGAAAATGAAAATTAAACCCACACCGAGAAACTACCACAAGCCTCCTAGAATAGTTAATGTTGAAGGCTGATAACACTAAGTGCTGGTGATGATGTAAAGCAACTGAAGCCCTGATGCCCCGTAAATGAGGACAGTACAAATACTCTGAGCAGTTTGACTACAAATTATAACATTAAACATAACTTATAACATGGCCCAGCAGTTCTACCTCTGAGTATCTACTCAAGAGAAATAAAAATGTATGTCTACAGAAATATTTATATGCTTGTTATTTATAGCAGTATTATTCATAATAGCCAAAAAGTAGAAACAATCCAAATATCCATCAACTGATGAGATGAAAAATGTGGTTATCTACACAATGGAATACTACTCAGCTATCAAAAGGATGAACTGCTGATAAAAACTACAAGCAAAATGGAAGAACCACAAGAGAGCATATCAAGTGAAAGATAATAAACATAAAAGACTATATAGTGTATATTTCCAATTATTTGGTATTCTGGAAAAGGCAAACTATTATTATAGAAAGCATGTAAGTGTTTTCTAGAACCAAGGGTAGGGCTGGGAATTGAAAAGAAAAAAAAAAAGGCCCTGTGATACTTCTTTTTGGGGTGATGGAAATTTTCTAAAGCTAGATTCTGGTGGCAGTTGTCCCACTAATGACTTTTGCTAAGGTCATTGAATTGTATCCTTGAATGATTTTAATGAATATAAATTATACTTCAATAAACCTGTTAATGAAACCCACACAATTCTATGCGCAGGCATTATTCCCATTGTGAAACTGAGAAAACTGTGTCAGAGACTGGGCAATTTACTTAAGGTTACGTGGCTGGTCATTATCAAATCTAAGCTCATGCTGGCAATCGGTCCTCCACACTGCTTGTTTGGGCTCTGGGAGATGCCTGGAACACCATGATGCTGGTGGGAGTTCCTAGGGTCAACAAACTTTCACCAGAGCTGAAGCCGCTAGAGGCTGCTGCCCTCTACAGAAATGGTCTGTTGCCGGCAGTGAGGAGGGAGTCCTGAGCTAGACACAAGGTGTCTAGAGATTCTGCTGTTCTCAGAGGTAGTGTTTTCTCATGGGAAAAAAAGGCACAAAAGGAGGTTAAAACTCTGGCTTTTCCACTGAAGACCTAAGCAATCCATTCAACTTCTTTCAACTTTAGTTCCTTAATCTATCAAATATCTTGTAAGACATGATACCTCCCATATTAAGTTGTTTTGGGTGTTGAGTGAGATAAATGACAAAAAAAGACCAGACCCTTAGTAGACCCTCAATGAAAGTAAATTCCCTTCCCTTTTCTCTCAAGATGAAAAAAAAAAATCACTCTTTAATAATCAGAAGACGAATACAGATTACTTTTTTAAAGTATTCTTTACAGAGGGAAACCACAAGAGTCCGTATAGTCAAAGCGATGGTTTTTCCAGTAGTAATGTATGGATGTGAGAGTTGGACCGTAAAGAAGGCTGAGCAGCAAAGAACTGATGCTTTTGATTTTTGGTGCAGGAGAACTCTTGAGTCTCTTGGACAGCAAGGAGATCAAACCAGTCAGTCGTAAAGGAAATCAACCCTGAATATTCATTGGAAGCACTGATACTGAAGCTCCAATATTTTGGTCACCTGATGCAAAAAGGTGACTCTTTGGGAAAGACCCTGACACTAGGAAGGATTGAGGGCAGGCGGAGAAGGGGGCAACATAGGATGAGATGTTTGGATGGCATTACTGACTCAATGAACATGAATTTGAGCACATTCCGGTAGATAGAGAAGGACAGAAGAGCCTGGCATGTGTGGGGTCACAAAAAGTTGAACATGACTTAGCGACTGAACAACAAGGATCAAGGTAGGACCCAGTAACAGGTGTTTAAAAAATTAACTGCTGATGATTCTGGGGTAGATTATTCTGGCCCATACTTAACTTATATCCTACCCATTTCTCAAGATCTTTCTCCCTTAGGATAATTTTTCACGATAATTCCAGTTCAGGGTTCCCAAGTGTGCTCTCAGGATATTAATTGCTGTTATAAAGTATGATTTATGGCAAATAAGTTTGAGAACACACTCTGAGAAATATTCATTAAGTTTATAGTGATGTACTTTTATACTTGCTGTTAGAATCAGTTAGCACATATCAATGTTTCCTTCAGTTCAGTTCAGTTCAGTTCAGTTCAGTTGCTCAGTCGTGTCCGACTCTGCGACCCCATGTAATCACAGCACGCCAGGCCTCCCTGTCCATCACCAACTCCTGGAGTTCACTCAGACTCACATCCATCGAGTCAGTGATGCCATCCAGCCATCTCATCCTCAGTCGTCCCCTTCTCCTCCTGCCCCCAATCCCTCCCAGCATCAAAGTCTTTTCCAATGAGTCAACTCTTCGAATGAGGTGCCCAAAGTATTGGAGTTTCAGCTTTAGCATCATTCCTTCCAAAGAAATCCCAGGGTTGATCTCCTTCAGAATGGACTGGTTGGATCTCCTTGCAGTCCAAGGAACTCTCAAGAGTCTTCTCCAACACCACAGTTCAAAAGCATCAGTTCTTCAGCGCTCAGCCTTCTTCACAGTCCAAATCTCACACCCATACATGACCACTGGAAAAACCATACCCTTGACTAGACGGACCTTAGTCGGCAAAGTAATGTCTCTGCTTTTGAATATGCTATCTAGGTTGATCATAACTTTTCTTCCAAGGAGTAAGCGTCTTTTAATTTTATGGCTGCAGTCACCATCTGCAGTGATTTTGGAGCCCAAAAAAATAAAGTCTGACACTGTTTCCACTGTTTCCCATGAAGTGATGGGACCAGATGCCATGATCTTCATTTTCTGAATGTTGAGCTTTAAGCCAACTTTTTCACTCTCCTCTTTCATTTTCATCAAGAGGCTTTTTAGTTCCTCTTCACTTTCTGCCATAAGGGTGGTGTCCTTGTTCTGTGTTGATACTGAATTAACTGTTTTCTTGTTTTACTCTGTGTTTCAGGTGTAGATCTCCTCATTGTAACCTGAAAGATCCTTGAGACAGGCATATGTATTTCTTCAGTTCTTTGTGTCACACAAGGCCAACATGATAACTGATACTAAGAAAGCAAGGGCACTGATGCACAGGCTGTTTTAGCTAAATGATCCCACAATGGCATTAGTTGTGAATGGCAAGAATAGTGTCTAAAAGTTCCATTACTACATTCGGGGTCCAGTTCCTTTTTCCCCCCTTTTTTCAAAGAAGTTTACAGAGAAAATCATACATTTGAAAGACTAGAAGCTCATGGCAGGTCACTCCACATAAGGTAGGCAATGCAAGGGATTATGTAGTTGACAATAAAAAAAAGAAAGATCTGAAGAATGGCATGGTATCAACTGCCACATTGTTGGAGTAAACTTCCCAAATGCTAGATCATTATGGCTTCTGGGCACTCATAGCCATTCAAAGGTAATAAAGAGGTTACACAGAAAAACAGACAAGGAAATTAATCCACTAGTAGTAGTACTGTTCGTTGCTCAGTCGTGTCCGACTCTTTGTGACCCCAGGGACTGTAGCCCACCAGGTTCCTCTGTCCAAGGGATTCTCCAGGCAAGAATACTGGAGTGGATTGGCATTCCCTCCTCCAGGGGATTAATTCAATCACTAACAGTTTTAAGTCCAGGTAGGCTTGTGTGGGGGAGCCTGGTGGGCTGCTGTCTATGGGGTTGCACAGAGTCAGACACGACTGAAGTGACTTAGCAGCAGCAGCAGGCTTGTGCCTAAGAATTGAGGCGATATTTACATTTTTAACTGAGATGGATGAGCTTCAGAGATTAGAGAATCCTTAAAAATTGTGTGTAAAATTTTCTACCTATTTCCATTGTGGAGAAGCAGATATATGATATTCATCACAAAAGAATTCACAACTCAAAAGGAGTTTACCACTCCCTGGTATAAAGATTTTATTTTGGCTAATACAACCACAAGGCTTACCAAATCAGAGTTTTTCTTATGCGTTTCTCTAGATGACATTTTTAAAAGTTCATTTCAAATACTCTAATACAGTGGCTCTAATAGAGAGGCACTATTTATAGACCTGAAGCTAAGATGTCTTTGCTGATCTCTGGGAACCTCATGTTTGTATACTGAAAGAGGCTCACTGAATAATCTTGGTTACAAAGTAGCAGAGCACACATTTTTTTAGTTTCCTAAGTATCAGGGAGTATATAAATGCTGAAAGAAAAACCACTATTGCTGTTAATTAACCTCAAACTGTAGTTGCCAAGCTGATATAAACTATCATTCTCAATCAACATAGCCATTTTCTCCAGCAATCATTGGATGGCATTTCACCCAGACAATGCAAGTCTCCTGAAGTTCTTAGGTGAGCAAAAGACTTAGAAGTCAATGGGTACTGTAATCCTTTCGGTATTTTTTAGAGATGAGGGAATCATTAGATCTACAATTCCAAGGTTTAAAACAATGTGGTATCATCAACAAATGTATGTATACTTATGGCTGATTCACATTGTCTAATGGCAAAAACCAACACGATACTGTAAAGCAATTATCCTCCAATTAAAAATAAATTTTAAAAAGTGTATGGGTAAGGTGAAAAATGTTTCTCTCAGTTCATTTCAGTTGCTCAGTAGTGTCCGACTCTTTGCGACCCCAGGAGTCGCAGCATGCCAGGCCTCCCTGTCCATCACCAACTCCCAGAGTTCACTCAAACTCATGTCCATTGAGTCAGTGATGCCATCCAGCCATCTCATCCTCGGTCGTCCCCTTCTCCTCCTACCCCCAATCCCTCCCAGCATCAAAGTCTTTTCCAATGAGTCAACTCTTTGCATGAGGTGGCCAAAGTACTGGAGTTTCAGCTTTAGCATCAGTCCTTCCAAAGAACACCCAGGGCTGATCTCCTTTAGAATGGACTGGTTGGATCTCCTTGCAGTCCAAGGGACTCTCAAGAGTCTTCTCCAACAACAAAGTTCAAAAGCATCAATTCTTTGGTGCTCAGCTTTCTTCACAGTCCAACTCTCACATCCATACATGACCACAGGAAAAACCATAGCCTTGACTAGACAGACATTTGTTGGCAAAGTAATGTCTCTGCTTTTCAATATGCTGTCTAGGTTGGTCATAACGTTCCTTCCAAGGAGTAGGTGTCTTTTAATTTCATGGCTGCAATAAAGTTTGACACTGTTTCCCATCTATTTGCCATGAAGTGATGGGACCAGATGCCATGATTTTCGTTTTCTGAATGTTGAGCTTTATGCCTTCTTTCTCACTCTCCTCTCCCACTTTCATGCTCCCTAAGGATAGTATTTATAGCCTGGGTCTTCTGCTTTCATCTTTGCTTCTTGTGATTTATGTTGGGACTTATAGTAAATACATTTTTATGCTGTAAAACATCAAAAACTAAATGTATTGACAAGATAAAATGTAAAATAACTTGACTTCAAGGAAGTTGCATTTTATATATCATTATCTGGGAAGAAAAATATTCCAGAATTAGGTGAATTTTTGTAGCTCTGCTGAAAACAGTTGAGGCTTCCCGGGTAGCTCAATGGTAAAGATTCTACCTGCTAATGTAGGAGACATGGGTTTGATTCCTGAATCAGGAAGATTCCCTGGAGAATGAAATGGCAATCTACTCTTGTATTCTTGCCTGGAGAACCCCAAGGAACCTGGTGGGCTATAGTCCAGGGGGTTGCCAAGAGTTGGATATGACTTAGTGACTGAACAGCAACAACAGTAAAAACAGGTAGTATTCAAACAAAAGATTCTCGTCACCCCTTCCTCCCCACTAATCACAGACTTGTGAGGACTTAATTCCATATTCTCCAACCAACCATCTTTATGCCAGGAACACATAAAGACAAGCCGATGGCTGGGAATATACATATACTCTATGACAGTAGACTGCTGTACACATATTAATTAGTGCCTATGGAAACAGTTATCTCTTTATTCAGGCACAGAGCACATTCTAGGGTAACATCAGAGGAAACATGGTACAGTGGAGAGTGTACAGACTTTGAATTAGACAGTCATTCACTTATTCCTTACTTGCATATTCCTCCTGGGCCCATTTGGTGCTAGAGAATAAAACAGGAAACACAGGAACACAGTTTTGCTGCCTAGAATATAATAGCTTCCATTCAGAGGATGCGACTTGTGAACAAAGGCCTGGTTTTTCCAGCAGTCATGTACGGATGTGAGAGTTGGACCATGAAGAAGGCTGAGTGCTGAAAAATTGATGTTTTCAAACTGTGGTGCTGGAGAGACTCTTTAGAGTCCCTTGGACTGCAAGGAGATCAAACCAGTCAATCCTAAAGGAAATCAACCCTGAATGTTCATTGGAAGGACTGATGCTAAAGCTGAAGCTCCAATACTTTACCCACCTGATGTGAATGAAGAATTGTCTCATTGGAAAAGACTCAGATGCTGGGAAAATCTGAGGGCAAGAGGAAAATGGGGTGACAGGATGAGATGGTTGGATGACACCACTGACTCAATGGACTTGAGTTTAAGCAAACTCAGGGAGATAGTGATGGACAGAGAAGCCTGGCGTGCTGCAGTTCATGGGGTTACAAAGAGTCGGACATGACTTAGCGACTGAACAACTTATGAATCAAGTATTTACTTTGTTGTTATCAGTCTCTAAGTCATGTCCAACTCTTTGTGTCCAACTCTTTCACTATATCCTGGAGTCTGTCAAACTCACATCCACCGAATCGATGAAGCTATCCAATGATCGCATCCTCTGTATTTACTTGGCTGGACCTCAGTTACCTCATCTGTAAAAGGGGATTAATAACACTCATTTCTCAGAGCATTGTGAAGAGCACATATGAAGAGGTACTTGATTTAGTATCTGACAAACAGGTAATATTTAAAACTGAATTCTTGTTAGATATCCTGTGCTTTGCTCAGATGCTCAGTTGTGTCTGACTCTGTGACCTCATGGATCATAGCTCACCAGGCTCTTCTGTCCATGGGATTTCCCAGGCAAGGATACTGGAATGGGTTGCCATTTCCTCCTCCTGGGGATCTTCCTGACCCAGGGATTGAACCTGAGTCTCTCATCTCCTGCATTGGAAGGCAGATTCTTTACCACTAGGGCCACTTGGGAAGCGCTTTATTATTAGATAGTTACTTAATTTTGAAGGGATAGACACACCATGACTGTGAAACTGTGGCAGATCAGAGAACATGTTTCACATTATTTTTTTCCAATTTTTTAAAAATATTTATTTTTAATTGAAGAATAATTGCTTTACAATGTTATGTTGGTTTCTGCTGTACAACAACATGAATCAGCCATAAGTATACACATATCCAGGCAACGGCATCCCACTCCAGTACTGTTACCTGGCAAATCCCATGGACGGAGGAGCCTGGTAGGCTGCAGTCCATGGGGCCATGAAGAATTGGACACGACTTCACTTTCACTTTTCACTTTCATGTATTGGAGAAGCAAATGGCAACCCACTCCAGTGTTCTTGCCTGGGAAGTCCCATGGACAGAGGAGCCTACTGGGCTACAGTCCGTGGGGTCACAAAAGAGTTGGACATGAGTTAGCAACTAAACAACAAGTGTATGTATTTCAATGCTACTCTCTCAATTAGTCCTACCCTCTCCTTCCCCTGCTGGGTCCATAAGTCCTTCCTCTAGTCTCCATTTCTACTGTTGCTGTTCGTCTCTATTCCTGACCTGCAAATAGGTTCATCAGTACCATTTTTCTAGACTCCACTTAAAAAACAAAGGACGCAACAGCTCTTCATGATGATTTCCTGAAAGTGTTTATAGTCTAGTGATTATTTTCTTCCACTAAACTGCATCTAACTTCAGATGCCCTATACATAGCAAGAGAAATGAGAAGTCATTGAAGGTTTTAAAAAGATCAAAACTTCAACTTAGGAATGTGTGAAGCTGTGGCTAGAACCAAATTCAGAGGAGTTGAGCAAGAGAAGGTTCATTTATGAAGTTTTTCCTGGGAAGAACTGTAACTCTCTGTTAAGAAAATGTTTTTACTTCTGCATCAAAATTACTGCAAGGCTGAACTAAAGACCTAGCTCAGTGGCCATCAATCTTCTTTGGGACTTAAATGCCTCTTCCCCCCACTCTTTCTTGAATTCCGGATTTGGAAAGATCATATCTGCCATGCATTGGAGAGTGTAGGCACACAGAAAACCCTGCGTAAGTGCTTGCTATTATTACAGCTGCTACTTTTTTGGGGGTTTCCCAGTTGGCAACAGTGGTAAAGAACCTGCCTTCCAAAGCCAACGCAGGAGACTTAAGAGATGTGGGTTTGATCCCTGGGTTGGGAAGATCCCCTGGAGAAGGGGATTCCCCTGAAGCAACTCACTTCAGTACTCTTGCCTGGAAAATCCCATGGACAAAGAAGCTTGGCATGCTACAGTCCATAGGGTTGCAAAGAGTTGGACATGACTGAAGGGACTTAGCATGCACACACACTACTATGTTCAGCTTATTAAATAATTTCTCCATTATTTGGTAAAAGAATATTTAATATCACAAATAATTCTCATGAGGATACAGAAACACTACACATGATGTTAATATCATTTTTTCCCCCCAAAGAACAAAGAAACTCAAGGTCCTAATGATTTGCGGCAGCTTTACCATAGCAAACAAATGAAAGCCTTTGGAAATACTGGAGCAGTGGAACAACCAGAGGCCCTATCTGTATGTTTATTGGTCCAAGGAACCCAAGTTCAGAACCACTGGGTTTACTTTAATGGTTCCTTTCCTTTCTGAAAAGACATTTTAAATAGTCTCATATGACCTAGGAGTTAAAGTTGTTGTTGTTTAGTCACTAAGTTGTGTCCAACTCTTTGCGACCTCACCAAACTAAAGCACACCAGGCTTCTCTGTCCTTCGCTGTCTCCTAGAATTTGCTCAAATTCATGTCCATTGACTCAGGGATGCCATCCAACCATCTCATCCTCTGTCACCCCCTCTTCCTTTTGCTTTCCATCTTTCCTAGCATTAGGTTCTTTTCCAATGAGTCGGCTCTTTGCATCAGGTGACCAAAGTATTGAAGCTTCAGCTTCAGTCCTTCCAATGAATATTCAGGGTTGATTTCCTTTAGGATTGACTGGTTTGAGCTCCTGGCAGTCCAAAAGACTAACAAGATGTCATCATTCAATCATTATAGTTGTCTCAATAATATACAATGATGAATGAATGCTCCCTATGATGGATATTTTTTGGAGTCTTATCCATAGACCTCCCCACTGTGTCTACAGGGCTGAGCCCCAAGCATTTGGTTTGAATGACCTGAATCTATATCCATGATCTTGACTGGCTGGAATGTGACTGAACAGACACCAAATTCTTTCTGCCTACAATTTAGGATTTTAACTATGATACAGGGACTGCAAACAAAGATTAGATGAACACAGAGCTCTTAAACAAAGGTCCATGATCCTGCTTTGAAGTCCCCAGAGCCCTGCCTGAATCCTTGCAACAAATTTCCCATTTTGGTTTAAAGTAGCTCAAATTGGCTTCTGTTACTCACAAACAATAAACCCTTAACCAATATGCAATTCAAATGCTAATTTGTTAGAAACCCCAGACTATCTATGATAAATAACAGAAACTATCAGATTCATCAGAGTCTCTATGGAAAATCTGAAACAAATTTATAAGTACCAGCATTCTTTTCCAGGGCCCCAGGGCATAAGAACAGATGCTGTGTTTGGGCTGGTGATCACACTCAGATTAATCCAGTTTGTGGAACGAGGCACCATGTCTCCTCCTTAATATGTTTGCATCAGCTCATTGACACAAGCCTAAGAAGGCTCCAGGTTTGTAGTGGACGAGGGGAGGAGGAATCCAAACCCTTTCTCCAACATAAGTGTGTGTGTATACAAACACTTGTGTGTGCATGCACATGTGTCTGTGCATGCGCGCGCACACACACACACACATACATGAAAGATAGGGAGGCATTTTTCTTAAGTCATTTCTCAAAGAGGGAGGTCAGATCCTGTGGGGGTGTTTCAGGGAAAAGGGAGAAGGTGTCTGAACCAGTCAACAGTGAGCATTGTACAGTCTGAGGGAGGTGGCAGTTGAATGAAAGACAGTCTTGTAGCAAAGCAGTCAACATCCCAGTGGCATGGTTTCCCAGAGGAGAAACAGTGGTGGACAGGCTCACAAAGCCATACAATACTTCAGAGTCCAAGCTGACCCGCATTGCTATGGATCCCAGATTCCCAGATCCTCAGAAGAGGAGGGTCTCTCACTTTCTCCCCTTCCATTTTCCCCTGCCTCTGCATCTCACCAGTACTTTGGCGTGGTAAGTGTGCAGCAAACCGCATTGATATGTGCACTTGGGCTGCTCCCTGGAGCTGCCGGAACAGAAGTGAATCCCAGTGCAACCTGGGTGGAGATGACTCAGCCACAGGGGACAGCGTCAATCGAGGGTCAAAACAGGAATGAAGCGGGAGCAGAGCTCCCTGACCAGGCCTTGGCGCAACTTAGGTGGAGAGAAACAGTCAGCGGGGCAACTGGGGCTGCAACCTTGTATCCTGAGGGGGTCTGGCAGCATGAAGGCACCACTGTCCAATTTGAAGACACACATTCACACTCTCAGTGGACAGCCAGCTCTGTTGGGGCAATAGCAGGAGGAATTTTGTCAGGGATGGCAATCAGCCATGCATGTGAATCCACACAGCTTCCCATGCTACGCAAAGCATGGAGACACACGAAACTCATTGCAATTGTCTGTGGATTTGCCACAGGGTAGACATTATCTTGCACATAAGAAGCAGGATAAGGATCCCATGAGATCTGTTTTGAGAAACTTAAAGTGGAAGCATGAATCCTCATGAGGGCAAGTTCCTTCTAGAAGGCCAGAGAGGGGGCCCATGCTTGTGGTCACTGAAATGGAGATGTTAGGAGCTCAGAAAGCTTTCTTTCCCAAAAGTAAACTAATTTTAGAAACTAACACCTGCTGTAGGGACAACTCATCTTTCACTAGCCACGCTGGTCATTTTAATAGACAAAAAATAATTATCTGAAGTTTTGTCTTGGCAAATGAATAAAGTCTGAATAGAGAAGCTAATTAGGTAGCTTGTCTTCAGCCTATTCTTAGCCAGGTCATTTCCTCATTTCAGATTCTTATGGGGGACTCTTACAAGTCATTTAGTCCTCATGGCTCTGTTTTTCAAAAAAGAGGAGGGGAAAAAGTTTGCTGTAGCAATTAAGCTTTGTGGAACAACAGACACATTCTGTGTAACAAGACGACAGACATTAAGTGCCCTGGGAAGTTTATAGGCAGCCTGGGAATAGTTCACCCATTGTTTCTACATCACCCAGATTTATAATTGCAGTTTCCATCATAGGCATTTGACACAATGGACATTTATAAAGTGCTTCCCAGTCTCCAAATTGTTTCATTCAGTTTTTCTTCATTTTGAAAAGAAGATTGATTTTATAGTATACTGACTAGTGGGAAACTAATATTCTATATTAAATTAACTTCTGTTTGTTTTTCTAGTTAATAACTGTATTCAATTCAACTTACTTTCTGCTCCTTTCTCTTAGCACAGGAACTAAGGTGTAATTCAGGTGCTCTGATTTTTAAATGCCCGCTACATATAAATTTTAATCCTGTTGGTTTTACACAAGCTCCAGATCCAATTAATTGTGGTCTCAAAAGTATTTTTAAAATCTCAAAGCTAAGATTATTGTCTAGGAATGGGGCTGTCATTAAATATTCAGAATTTTGAATTCTTCCCATAAACACATCTGCTTATTATATACAATATATCATGTATAATAAGCAGATTAATATATAGGTATACCTATATATCATGGTAGGTCCTGGGGTACACGGATAGACCATGGATCTCTTCACCCACACCACATCTAAAGATGCACAGGATGATACCATGGGTGGAAGGTGGAGTATACAGAGTATACTAAAACAGAAGGGAAAGTGAACACAATCCTGATAGTGAGGATGGAGGGGGAGAAAAAGGTATGTTCAGGTGCTGACAACTCCCCAATGATCTCAGGGTATCTCTTATTCTAATACAGAACCACAACTGGGATTGAAGGCAGATTTTAAGTTAACTTTTTTCAGTATGAAAATATCCTTTACTTATGGAGTGGGAAGAGAGTGAGAGATTTTTTGTTTTTCAGTTGAGTAATGGTTGATTCGCAATATTACATTTAGTTTCAGGTGTACAACATGGTTCAAAGCTTATATAGACTATACTCCATTTATAGTTAATGTAAAATATTGGCTATATTGCCTTTGCTGCATAATATATCCTTGAAGCTTATTTAATTCTATACATAATAGTTTGTACCTTTTAATTCCCTACCCCATGATGAGTCTCCTTCTTCCTCATCCCACTGGTAACCATTAGTTTTTTTCTCTATATCTGTGAGTCTATTTTTTCCTATATTCACTACTTTGTTTCACTTTTTATTGGACTCCACATGTAGATCTTTTCTGGTCTTTCCCATCTTTTTATTAACAGTTGTTCTGTAAATAGTTATAATTCTGGTGTGCCCGTGAGGGCAGGTGAGCTCAGAGTCTTTCTATTCTGCCATCTTGGGAACTCCCTCAGTCAACATTTAAAGTTTAGGATTAACTGCCTTCCTAAGCAACATCAGTTGTTTTATTGGCAAAATCAGCAGCTCATAGACTGGACTAACTGGAAATGTTTTGTAGAAACAGAGCCATCATAATATCCAATTAGAGACACATTTGATGAATATTTAATATGCATCCATTACTGGGATCCTGTTTCTGCTCTCAATGAGTTTACAGTATCATTTGGGAATTTGCACACACTGGGCTTTCCTGGGGGCTCAGTGGTGAAGAATCTACCTGCCAATGCAGAGGACACCGGATTGATCTCTGGTCTGGGATGATCCCACATGCCTTGGAGCAGCTAAGCCAGTGTGCCACAACTATTGAGTCTGTGCTTTGAGCCTGGGAGCCGTGACTGCGGAAGGCCACACACCCGAGAGCCAGTGCTTTGCAAGAAGAGAAGCCATTACAATGAGGAACCTGCACACCACAACTGGAGAGCAGCTAGCCTCTGCTTGCCGCAACTAGAGAAAAGCCTGCATAGCAATGAAGACCCAGCGGAGCCAAATATAAAGAAAAATTTAAAAACACATACACTTTAAAAATCAGATTAAACCAAGCAACTGAAAATCTACTGTAGGTCTACAGTATCAGAAAGGCCTCTCTGGACTAGAGCCTCTGTAAGTCTCCCAAAAGGAAAGTCCTGTTTGGCACCAAAAAGGACAAGGTATGAGACTTCAGTCGTCTCAGGGCAAAGATTTATAATTGGGTTGTTTTCTTGATTTCACAAAAGCAGTGGCCTTGGGTTGACTGATCCCTCTTGGTGTTCCCAGTCTACAGGATCGACCCCAGCAGCAGCAGCAGCAGCAGCAGCATCAGCAGCACCAGTAGCACCAGCAGCACCCTGGGGTCTGTTAGCAATGCAGAATCCTGGGCCTCAGCCCCCCTACATCAGGTGATTCCTATGCACACGAAGTTTGAGAAGCTTGGCTGTATGCTTTTTCTACAATTCATATACTTAGATGCTCTCCTATGTTCTTTTAAAAATGTCTATTCTGCTTCTGCCTTTACTGTCAATAAAGTTAGCCCCTCCCTACAGTGTTTAAATTGAAAAAAGGAAGACAGTGGCAGATTTTAACAGATTTTCCACCTCTTTTTTCCAGAGTATTTCAACCACATGCATATACCAGCTGTTTACCTCTGTGAGTAGACAGTATAATAAATGCACCTAGTGATTAATCAAGTTGATCTAATTAAATGCCTGATTACATATACAGGTTAAAACAGTTGGTTATTTCACAAAAACAATGAAAAATGTCCTATGTCACATGAAACTGCATATTCTTTTATTAATATGGCCTCAAAACACAATAATGGTTCTAATTAATGCATTTGTAGAATAGTTCTGGATTTCCAAATTTGTTCTTTAAAATAATGAAATCTCCTCTAGAGAGAAACAGCACTTTTGTCTAACTCAAAATGTTTTTGTTTTTTTTTTTCGGTTACCAGACAGATGGACTCTTCAGACTTTGAGGACTTTGTAAAGAAATCGAATGTTAGAGGAGAGAGAGATGGAAGAAATTAGTCACCAGTCAACTGTATGCATATGCATGGGGCCTTGATAGAAGACTGATGAAGAAGTGGGAAAAAATGAGTTTTTAGAGCATGGCCTTTTTCTTATTCATAACTGTATTCTGAGCTACCTCAGTTTACAGTTGAAAACTCTCAACTGCTCCAAGCATATAGGTTGAAAATGTGTATCATTCATTCCTTCACTGTTGGAAGCATAGAAAAACAAACAGCATTCCACAAATGATAGGTATTTAGACACAAAGGAGGCGTGGATCTGTCCAAATTAAGTGGTGGGGCACTGCAGCCCTTATTGAGAGAAAACCAAAGCCAAAATAATCTCAGCACACAGATCAAGAAAGAAATATTCTCTACTTTTTTCCAGTTCTTCTCCTTGTCCCCTTCCTTCTGGAAACACCCTTCTTTGGTCTTTGAAGGAAGAAATTAGGAAAAATAGCCAGCCTGCAGCAGAGGAAACAGCAGGGACTTTGAAGCCAACAAATCCGAGTTTGGATGTAATTGCCGTAAGTGTGTTTTCAATCCAAACAGCATAGATGAGAGGAAGAACAGCTGCACAGAGGATGGAGGAAGGGAGTCCTGGAAACAAGTGCTATAAAATACAGAGAAAAGGTACCTTACCGTGGCATTATTTGCTTTCTTCAATATTGCTGAAAGCATCTAAAAAATCTATATTAATTCTTACAGTTTTATCCCTAAACACAAACATATCTATCACATGCTTCATTGTAAAAGAGTTGTTGTTCAGTCTCTAAGTCATGTCCAACTCTTTGCAGTCCCAGGGACTGTACCATGCCAGACTCCCTGGTCCTTCACTTTCTGGAGTTTACTCAAACTCATGTCCATTGAATGAATGATATTATCTAACCATCTCATCCTCTGCCTCCCTCTTCTCCTTTTGCCTTCAATCTTTCCCAGTGTCAGGGTCTTTTTCAATAAGTTGCCTCTTTGCATCAGGTGGCCAAAGTATTGGAGTTTCAGCTTCAGCAACAGTCCTTCCAATGAACACCCAGGACTGATCTCCTTAAGGATGGACTCGCTGGATTTCCTTGCAGTCCAAGGGACTCTCAAGAGTCTTCTCCAGCACTACAATTAAAAAGCATTAAATCTTCAGTGCTCAGCCCTCTTTATGGTCCAACTCTCACATTCGTACATGATTACTGGGAAAACCATAGCTTTGAGTATATGGACCTTTGTCTGCAAAGTGATGTCTCCGCTTTCTAAGCAAGTAAAACCCTTCAAAAGAATGAAAGTGAAATTCTGCCAGCCTTCTACTCATAAGAGATAACAACTGTTAGCCATATGCTGTATGTTCTTCTAATAAATTATTGATGAGTTATAACTTATAAAATTATGTAGTATTTGATATAAACAAAATATTAATAATCACTGTGATAGGCTGAATAATGTCCCCCCAAAGATATCCATAGTTCATCAGGCACTCTATCTATCAGATCTAGTACCTTAACTCTATTTCTCACTTCCACTGTATAATCATAAGAGATTTGATTTAGGTCATATTTGAATGGTCTAGTGGTTTTCCCTGCTGCTGCTGCTGCTGCTAAGTCACTGCAGTCGTGTCTGACTCTGTGCGACCCGATAGACAGCAGCCCACTAGGCTCCCCTGTCCCTGGGAGTCTCCAGGCAAGAACACTGGAGTGGGTTGCCATTTCCTTCTCCAATGCATGAAAGTGAAAAGTGAAAGTGAAGTCCCTCAGTCGTGTCCGACTCTTCACGACCCCATGGACTGCAGCCTACCAGGCTCCTCTGCCCATGGGATTTTCCAGTCAACAGTACTGGAGTGGGTTGCCATTGCCTTCTCTGAGTGGTTTTCCCTACTTTCTTCAATTTAAGTCTGAATTTGGCAATAAGGAGCTCATGATTGGAGCCACAGCCAGCTCCCAGTCTTGTTTTTGCTGATTGTATAGAGCTTCTCCATCTTTGGCTGCAAAGAATATAGTCAGTCTGATTTCGGTGTTGACCATCTGGTGATGTCCATGTGTAGAGTCTTCTCTTGTGATGTTGGAAGAGGGTGTTTGCTATGACCAGTGCATTTTCTTGGCAAAACTCTATTAGCCTTTGCCCTGCTTCATTCTGTATTCCAAGGCCAAATTTGCCTGTTACTCCAGGTGTTTCTTGACTTCCTACTTTTACATTCCATTTCCCTGTAATGAAAAGGACATCTTTTTTTGGGTGTTAGTTCTAAAAGGTCTTGTAGGTCTTCATAGAACCATTCAACTTCAGCTTCTTCAGCATTACTGGTTGAGGCATAGACTTGGATTACTCTGATATTGAACGATTTGCCTTGGAAACAAACAGAGATCATTCTGTCGTTTTTGAGATTGCATCCAAACACTGCATTTTGGACTCTTGTTGACCATGATGGCTACTCCATTTCTTCTAAGGGATTCCTGCCCACAGTAGTAGATATAATGGTCATCTGAGTTAAATTCACTCATTCCAGTCCATTTTAGTTCGCTGATAAACTATGGATGGAGGTTCGTGACATTGTACAGGAGACAGGAATCAAGACCATCCCCATGGAAAAGAAATGCAAAAAAGCAAAATGGCTGTCTGGGGAGGCCTTACAAATAGCTGTGAAAAGAAGACAAGTGAAAAGCAAAGGAGAAAAGGAAAGATGTACCCATTTGAATGCAGAGTTCCAAAGAATAGCAAGGAGAGATAAGAAAGCCTTCCTCAGGGATCAATGCAAAGAAATAGAGGAAAACAGCAGAATGGGAAAGACTAGAGATCTCTTCAAGAAAATCAGAGATACCAAGGGAACATTTCATGCAAAGATGGGCTCGATAAAGGACAGAAATGGGATGGACCTAACAGAAGCAGAAGATATTAAGAAGAGGTGGCAAGAATACACAGAAGAACTGTACAAAAAAGATCTTCAAGATCAAGATAATCACGATGGTGTGATCACTCACCTAGAGCCAGACATCCTGGAATGTGAAGTCAAGTGGGCCTTAGAAAGCATCACCATGAACAAAGCTAGTGGAGGTGATAGAATTCCAGTGGAGCTATTTCAAATCCTGGAAGATGATGCTGTGAAAGTGCTGTACTCAATATGCCAGCAAATTTGGAGAACTCAGCAGTGGCCACAGGACTGGAAAAGGTCAGTTTTCATTCCAATCCCAAAAAAAGGCAATGCCAAAGAATGCTCAAATTACCACACAATTGCACTCATCTCAAAATTCTCCAAGCCAGGCTTCAGCAATATGTGAACTATGAACGTCCAGATGTTCAAGCTGGTTTTAGAAAAGGCAGAGGAACCAGAGATCAAATTGCCAACATCTGCTGGATCATGGAAAAAGCAAGAGAGTTCCAGAAAAACATCTATTTCTGCTTTATTGACTATGCCAAAGCCTTTGACTGTGTGGATCACAATAAACTGTGGAAAATTCTGAAAGAGATGGGAATACCAGACCACCTGACCTGCCTCTTGAGAAACCTATATGCAGGTCAGGAAGCAACAGTTAGAACTGGACATGGAACAACAGACTGGTTCCAAATAGGAAAAGCAGTACGTCAGGGCTGTATATTGTCACCCTGCTTATTTAACTTCTATGCAGAGTACATCATGAGAAATGCTGGGCTGGAAGAAGCACAAGCTGGAGTAAAGATTTTTGGGAGAAATATCAATAACCTCAGATGTGCAGATGACACCACTCTTATGGCAGAAAGTGAAGAGGAACTAAAAAGCCTCTTGATGAAAGTGAAAGAGGAGAGTGAAAAAGTTGGCTTACAGCTCAACATTCAGAAAACGAAGATCATGGCATCTGGTCCCATCACTTCATGGGAAATAGACGGGGAAACAGTGGAAACAGTGTCAGACTTTATTTTTGGGGGCTCCAAAATCACTGCAGATGGTGACTGCAGCCATGAAATTAAAAGACGCTTACTCCTTAGAAGGAACGTTATGACCAGCCTAGATAGTATATTGAAAAGCAGAGACACTACTTTGCCAACCAAGGTCCGTCTAGTCAAGGCTATGGTTTTTCCTGTGGTCATGTATGGATGTGAAATTTGGACTGTGAAGAAAGCTGAGTGCCAAAGAATTGATGCTTTTGAACTGTGGTGTTGGAGAAGACTCTTGAGAGTCCCTTGGACTGCAAGGAGATCCAACCAGTCCATTCTAAAGGAGATCAGCCCTGGGATTTCTTCGGAAGGAATGATGCTAAAGCTGAAACTCCAATACTTTGGCCACCTCATGCAAAGAGCTGACTCATTGGAAAAGACCCTGATGCTGGGAGGGATTGGGGGCAGGAAGAGAAGGGGACAACAGAGGATGAGATGGCTGGATGGCATCACCGACTCGATGAATATGAATGAGTGATCTCTGGGAGTTGGTGATGGACAGGGAGGCCTGGCATGCTGCAATTTGGGGTCGCAAAGAGTCAGACACGACTGAGCGACTGAACTGTACTGAAAAATATCCATGCTCCAATCCTTGCAGTCTGTGAATAAGACCTTTTATAGCAAAAAAGAACTTTGCAGATATGATTAAATTATGGTTCTGTAGACACAAGATTACCCTGGATTATCTGCACCTCTGTGTGCATACTAATTCACATCAGTCATGTCCAGGTCTTTGTGACCCTATGGACTGCAGCCTGCCAAAGTCCTCTGTCCATGGCATTCTCCAGGCAAGAATACTGAAGGGGGTGCCATGCCCTCCTCCAGAGGATCTTCCCAACCCAAGGATCAAACCCACGTCTCTTATGTCTCCTGCATTGACAGGTGGGTTTTTACCATTAGTGCCAATTATCTGTGAGGTCCCCAAAGGCAATAATGAGTTTCCCTGATGGCTCAGTTGTAAAGAATTCACCTTCTAATGCAGGAGATGCAGGTTCGATCCTTGGGTTGGGAAGATCCCTCTGGGAATCTTCCTCGTGGACTGAGAAGCCTGGCAGGCCACAGTTCATGGGGTTGCAAAGAGTCAGATATGATTGAGCAAGGAAACAACAACAAAAGGCAATCACAAGTGTCTTTATACAGAGAGGCAGGAGATTTAACACACAAAGAAGAGAAGGCAATGCGACCACAGAGGAAGAGTTTGGAGAGAGGAGGTCACCAATCAGCATGGACTCTCCCCTAGAGCCTTCAGAGGGAGTGCAGTCCTGCAGATGCCTTGGTTTCAGCCTCATCAGCATCCTCAGTAGAAGCAGGCTTTGGGGAGGAAACACCTTTGGGACTGAATCTATAACCTTTGAAGACACAAAGACTTGTGTGTGTAAAACCTTGTGTTCTTTTGCTTTCTAAGAGAGTTACATATGCACTCTCCCAAGCCAGCTAACTTTGGTTCAAGAGCTTACCTGGTAGCTCAAATGGTAAAGAATCTGCCTACAATGCAAGAGACTCGAGTTTGATCCCTGGATTGGGAAGATCCCCTGCAGGAGGGCATGGCAACCCACTCCAGTATTCTTGCCTGGAGAATTCTATGGACAGAGGAGCCTGGTGGGCTACAGTCCATGAGGTCACGAAAGAGTCAAACATGACTGAAATGACTTAGCACCAGGCCAACCAACTTCTAGAATATTTAACTTCATAAAACTACTCAATTCCCCACAGCAAAGTACATTATGTCATAATCAATCCTGGGTGGCACAACTAAGGTAATAATGTATCTACCCAGAAATTCATTCAAGAGTTTTAAGAGTTGTATTTTTCTTTGATTCTTTTTAGGCTAGTTTGGGCTACAGAAAACACAGCCAGTAAAATCATAACTTCTTTTCGATAGGGTCAGGAGCATAGAATTCTTTTTTTTTTTTTTTTGCTTCTTTTTTTGTTTGTTTTGTTTTTTTTCTTTTCTATTATTATTTTTATTTTTTACTTTACAATATTGTATTTCTTTTGCCACACATCAACATGAATCTGCCACGGGTGTACATGTGTTCCCAATCCTGAACCCCCCACCCACGTCCCCCACAACACCATCCCTCCAGTGCACCAGCCTCAAGCATCCTGCATCGAATCTAGATTGGCAGTTCGTTTCTTATATGATATTATACATGTTTCAATGCCATTCTCCCAAATCATCCCACCCTCTCCCTCTCCCACAGAGTCCAAAAGACTGTTCTATACATCTGTGTCTCTTTTGCTGTCTCGAATACAGAGTGAAGTAAGCCAGAAAGAAAAACACCAATACAGTATACTAACGCATATATATGGAATTTAGAAAGATGGTAACGATAACCCTGTATGTGAGACAGCATAGAATGCTTAACGTTTGAAAACCAGATAGGTCTGTGTGCACTGACTCCCTCAGCTCCACGGGGGCCATGGGTTAGGCACTGGCTGTGGTAACGGGCGCTGCACATCTCAGAAAATGCCCCTAGAGGAATTTTATCAAGCTGGCAAGTCAGAAAACTTCCTCTGGCCATAGTCTCTCCTCCACATCTTTATCTGGGCTGATCCCTTTTCCCCAAAGTACAGATCTCCCGGTTTTAGGAGATGTGGATTATTTGAACAGAAACAGATAAGGGTGAAATGCAATTCACAGAACTGTCTTCTTGTTTAACTTTAGACAAAGTAAAGTGAAATGAAGTGAGTCGCTCAGTTGTGTCTAATTCTTTGCGACCGCATGGACTATACAGTCCACGGAATTCTCCAGGCCAGAATACTGGAGTGGGTAGCCTTTCCCTTCAGGGGATCTTCCCACCCCGGGGATCAAACTCAGGTCTCCCGCATTGCAGGTGGATTCTTTACCAGTTGAGCCACAAAGGGGAATAAAAAAGGAGTCGAGCTGCCAGTATTTCTTTTGGCAGGGGGTTTCTTTGTTTGTTTGTTTCACTGTTTGGGGCAAGCTGAATTGAGAATCTTGATCAAGACAATGGGCCAGGCTCTAAATCTAATCAAAATAAATCTTTTCCAAGCATTTACTGTTTATGAAGCACTAGGAGAGCCATCTGAAGTAGTTGAAGACATGGGCTTACATGTAAGGTACCCAGAGTTGACAAAAAAAGCTGTAGAAGGAGAGAGACATATCTGTGAGCTTATCTTTTGGTCATGATAGAGATGAACTCGGAATTAGAGGCTGAAGGGTATAGATGTTTCAGATCGGAGGACAATGTGAAGGATAGAATCCTGATAGATAGGATGGGGGTAAATGGAGTGTGGCCAAGTGATTGTCAGATCCCTCTGATTTGAACTGAGACTTGTTTCAAAGAGAAAAAAGGAGTGAGAATGGGAAGAGGAAAAGACTATAGAGGGCCAAGTTGTAGAGTACCTTGGACACCAGACAAATGAGTTTGGACATGATTCTTGGAATGTCAAGGCCTACCGAAGGGCCCTGGATCAGCAGAGCAACATCAGAGAATGGTACTTTAGGAAGATTAATTTGGTACTGATGTGCAGAACAGATCAGAGTGGGTAAAACTGGTGGCAGAGAGGCAAGTGATAAGCTTATTATGACCATGATATAATGAAGGTGGCACACGAGAAATGAAACTGAAGGAGACTGAGGGAAAAAAAGGGAGTGATGAGATGTGGGGAGCAGCTGAACTAGGGGAGAAAGAAAAACAGTCGGGGCGGTGGGAGTTCTCTCAATTGAATGAAAATTGGGAACAGAGGCGGGGAAGACTGTGGGGGAAAGGATGAACTATTTCAAAGAAGTTGGCATCCACTTAGAAATGTTCTGAAGACAATTGGACATATGGGACTGAATTAGGGTCAGAAGCCAGGGCTGGAACTAATGGCGTGAGACTCGTCAGAACACCAGTAATACTAAAGCTGTGAAATTGACTGGCATCTTTGGGACAGAGAATATAAGCTCATAGAGACAGGGAGAGCCCTGAGTGATGCCCTCTGTGCTGGGGTGGAGGTGGGGGGAGGCACTGGGGAAGGATCTAGGGAGGGAGACAAAGAAATGCTCAGAGAGGCAAGCAACATGTTTGGAAAATGTCACAGACTTCTAGGAAATAGAACTTAAAGGAAGGAGTGGTCTTGGTGATTTTATAATTATATCTCTGCACTATGTACCTTGAACTTCAGAAATAGCTTGCTTTAATGTTTAAATTAGGGACTTTGTGCTCAATTACAACCCTACCCTGGATTTTCTTCATCACGTTAATCATTTCCTTCCTGACTTCCTTCTCAGTGGAGCAATGCGTGCTTTGTGAAGCTAATTTAACTTTAGAGATCAATGTCAGTTGATCTTTTTTTTTTTCTAATGGCACAATAAGAAGGTACCAGGTCATACTGCCAACAAATATTTGCCAAGCAACCTCCTAAGGGAAAAACCTCACATTACAGTCTGAACAAACATCTTATTCACTTATATTCTCTATTTGAATTAAAAAGGTAAGCATTACAAATGTTTAAGTAAATCAAATGCAGGCTGGGGTAAAATAAAAGCCTTAAATCTAACATATGGAGTTAATGGTGCCACGTTGATTGTTTTTATAAGCACAAGAGCCTTTTAAAGCTGAGCACTCTGGCTATGCCCTTTAGGTTACATGGTCCCCTCAGACTCTGTTGTATGACAGCTGGTCCCTTACTGCCTTAGAGGCTAAGGAGAAATACCATGTGTGCCATTTGCTTTGTCTCAGTGTTTCTAAAAGGTTCCCATTCCACTTGGTCTCTCTTTTAGTGGTAATATTCTTCAAGGTTCTCAAATATTGAAGGTCTGGTGTAAATAGATTTTCTTTCAACTTTTAAACAAGTCAGATCCATTACTCAAAATGGAAGGGAATATACAATTAAGACTTGGACACTGGCATTACTCTTGTAAAGTTTTTAAAGGATCGTGTTGCCTAGACAACTGAGTTTTTGACACAAAGTATATGCATTGTGGCTAAAGACTAGGATAAAACCAGTATCAGGACACTGAGAGTGTCAAGTGCATGCTAATGGCAGAGACTCGGGGTAACACTTTTTAATGGCAAGGCTGATATGTTACTTTAACAAAAACCCCATATCAAGGATCAATGGCCTCTAGCACACAGGGAAAAAATAAATTTCAAACATGTTCGAATTTTACACATGCTGCTAGTAGTGCAGGAGAGCCTGGCGCTAAAATGTACTTTTTAAGTGGAGGCTTTACAAATGTTTGCTGCCATGACTGCTCATATGAACTTTGGCAGGTAGTTTGACCTACTTATTAGATCAATTTGGTTAGTAGTTCACAAACACTCTTCTATAGATAAAATGTATCAGAATCACTCAGCAATTATTCCAAAAAAAAGGATTCCTGGGCCCAGTTTCCAAATACTCTGATTCAGTCCATTTGGGGAATGTCTAGTGTGTTTGTATTCAGTGTTTCCCTTTGTTAGAGCTGCCAGTGATTCTGATCAGTAGCTTTGAGGTAACTCAGTTCTTTCTAGATGTTTCATTCTATGAATGGGAGATGCTGTGAGGTTATCTAGGCTATGATCCAAGGTGAGCTTACATTCTCCATCTGCTAAGTATAAGCATTAAGGCACTGAATCTCTGCTAAATGAGGGAATGATAGTCATTCTCTGGTGGGTTATTTATGACCTTGTAAATATTGGCCTTGAATTATTGCAAGTGTACAGATCACAGCGAGGAATATTATCATCTTTACCTATGATGTCTTTACTTCAGGAGCATTTGGAGTATCTGATGTTTTCTTTTTTCTTAACATGTGTTGGAAGAAGAGATACTAGGAACATAGAGACACACCCAAGACATGTAAGTCAAGACAGAAACCAGGTTTCCTGCTCCCTAGTCTATTTCTTATGAAATACATAATCACAGGATAGAATTGTTTCCCATGTTGCTATATTAGATCATTTTAATATTTTTTAAATATTTTCTGATGTGGACCATTTTTAAAGTCTTTATTGAATTTGTTACAATATTGCTTCTGTTTTATGTTTTGGTTTTTTGGAAGGAAGCATGTGGGATCTTAGCTCCCCGATCAGGAATCTAACCTGCACCCTCTGCCTTGGAAGGCAAAGTCCCAACAGCTGGGCCACCAGGGAAGTCCCCAGATCATTTCAATATTAAAAGGGAGAAAGCGATGGTTACCCTCCCAAAACAACACTGCCAGCACCTCCTCCCCATCTCCTAAAAAGCAGTGAAGAACACAGACAACATCCCAAAGAACATCCCTGTAACACAAAACTATCACATTTCAAAAATAAGCACATATATATTCTCCAAAACTTCCTATTTTCATTCAACAATACAGCATGCACATTCCTCTGCCAATAATGCATTCTTTATAGAAGCTTCATAATATTTCACAGTATAGACAGACATGTGACGATTTTTTCAATAACTCTCATTGATAGACTTTGTCTTCAGGTTTTTACAAAATTCCCTATGTACAGCACTGCCATAAACACCGTAACATGCTAGTTCTCTTGATAGGTATTTTTCTAATGAATGGGATTAAAACACAGGACACTCTGGTCCTTTCCCAAGTCCTCTGCCTGCCTTTTTTTCTGTGGAAATACTTTAGCCAAAGAATAAATTTAATCAGAGAAGTGGAAAAAATTGCAGAGGCAAAGGAAACAAACAGGACAAAATGGCAGTAGGATTTTAGTCAGTAAGCAAAGTCAAGGACCTTCAATTCCTTCTCAAGGGCTAGAGATAATATTCTGAGCCATATCCTGTGGGCTGACTTACAGATACTGAAACCAGGTGGAAGAAGTTAACTATTTGATGACCAGACTGCCGCCATGACATAAGCGGTCACAATTCCAAGAACTGGCCTCAAGGAAACGGGAACAAAGCCAGGTCTGGAACTGAAGATTAACTGTACTTAAAACAATCAGGATGATGCTGATCAGACCAATTTCAAGATGACTGTCAGAGCTGACTGTGCTATTTCTTTGTGTAGCTCTCTCTCATCCTATAAAAGCTCTTGCCCATTGGTTGGAGGTATGTGGGGGGAGCCCACCCTCCCCCTCACTCCCCCACCCCAAGCCATTGGTTCCTGGCATCTCCAAAATAAAGCAAACCTTCCTTTCCTCTTTATCGGCTTTTGAGAAGCAAGCAGCCAGGCTCCCGCTTTCGGGCGGTGCTGGGCTGGGTGCAAAGAGCTTAACTCTTACTAAATTCTGTTGGATTATTTTCTAAGGAACGTGGAAAACTTCACATTTCCACTTCCCCTGTACAAGAGCTCCTGCTTCGTCCACAGCTTTACCCGCACTGAGCACTTTCAATCTTTTGTTGTTCATTCACTCAGGCGTGTCTGACTCTTAGCGACCCCATGGACTGCAGCACACCAGGCTTCCTTGTCCTTCACTGTCTCCTGGAGTTTGCTCAAACTCACGTCCATTAAGTCAAAAATTTTGCTACTCTTATAATATATATGCGAAATGCCATTTATTGCTTTCCTCTGCATTTCCCTGAGATTGAAATGCAACTTTTCCTGTATATTGGCTCTTTGCATGTCCTCTTCTGTGAATGGCCATTAGGATAAAACAAAGTTATACTCTTCCTCATATCAAGTAAAAGAAAAAAATCCATATAGAATAAAGGCTTAAAAAGAAAAGATTGCCAAATCAGAAGGAAAAAAATAATCCTAGAATAAGTGTATAACTTTGAGCAGAAGAGATAGTTGACACTTTAAATAGGAGAAGTCTAAAAGCCACAATGGAGGAAAAATTGAAGGTAGGTTTGAATATATAAGCATTAAAATTATGTATATTGTTTTTTGCCTTACAGAAAAAGTTGAAAGACAAATGATAATCAGTTTAAAAAAAGCATGTGTTATTTATAGGTTACAAAGGATTAATAGCCCTAATACAGGAGACTCTTGGAAATTGATGCCAAAAAGGAAAAAGAAAAACAAGCAATAGAAAAATGAGCGAAGAATACATATCCAGTGATATTTTCACTCACATACTGCATGTATTTAAAATGTAGACAAAGTGTGTGTTTCTATCTGAATATTGAATCCAAGGCTCATCTCCTCCAATATCACCTTCTCACATTCGAATTCATTGCCTGCCTGCAGAGCCTCTTGGCATTTGGGTCCAATTCCTCGTGTGCTGTGTTGCCTTTAGGAAACTTCACCTACCTACTAAATCACATCTGAATTTTCCTTTTGACATTTCCCTCCAACCTCTCTTTTTAACTCTACAGCCAGCTCACAGTAACTCAATTGCCTCTTGAGGCCAAGAGGGAATACTCGAAAAGCTCTATATACAAAGCAAAGGGCTCCCCACATTTCATGATTTCAGGTGTGTCCTACAATGGAAGGACCATGGCCGGTTCTAGGTTTAGAAACGGAGACACAGACATGAAGAACAGACTTGTGGGCATGGAGGTGGGGCGGGGGAGGGTGGAAGGAATCGAGAGAGCAGCACTAACATACATACACCACCACGTGTAAAACATATTATTAGTGGGAAGCTGCCATATGGCACAGCTTGCTCAACTCAGCGCTCTCTGATGACCTAGAGGGGTGGGGTGCAGAGGAGGGATGGAAGGGAGGCTCTAGAGGGAGGGGAATTACGTATATGCTGTGCTGTATTTAGTCGCTCAGTAGTGTCCGACTCTTTGCAACCCCACGGACTATAGCCTGCCAGGCTCCTCTGTCTATGGGGATTCTCCAGGTAAGAATACTGGAGTGGGTTGCCATACTTCCACCTGATTCAGGCCTCCCAGGTAGCTCAGTGGTAAAGAATCTGCCGCTAATGCAAGAGATGCAGAAGACACAGGTTTGATCCCTGGGATCAGGAAGATTCCCTGGGAGAAGGAAATGGCAACCCACTCCAGAATTCTTGCCTGGGAAATCCCATGGACAGAGGAGCCTGGCAGGCTATAGTCCACGAGGTTGCAAAAGAGCTGGCTGTGACTCAACTAAACAACAAATAGCTGATTCACATTGTTGTACAGCAGAAACTAACACAACTCTGTAAAACAGTTATACTCCAATAAAGAAAGTAAATAGTTGCCTGATAAAGCCTAAAAACTAAAAATTTAAATGAAAGAAAACTGAGTTTAGGAAAGGCACAGCATGTACCCCTGGCCCCTTTCTTCCTAGATGAGAGCACATCTCTCACCAGCCCTCCTCTGCTACAATCACCACTCCCAGTAAACTCACCCTTCAAAGCCCTGCCACACACAACATCCTTTAAAAGCCCTCTCTGGTCTTATACTCAACCCTCAAGTTTTAGCTGTCAGTCCCCTCTGAACTGTTTGTACCTTGTACTACTTTTCCTTTGTAACTTTAACCGTATTTGTAATTAACATTTGTCACAACAACCAGAGTGTAAAATCAGCAAAAGGAAAGACACACCTACTTTGTGGGATGCTCAGCACAGTAGTAGGTACAGAGCCAATAATAAAAAAATAATTGCTGAACAAATAAATGAAAATCATAGTATCTTGTCTGTTTACATTATATCTGTTGTAAGCACCTGTAATGATTATTATTTGTTCACTTGCGCATTGCCCACTTCCCTCATGAAAATATGGGCCTCACCAGAATCAGGGCTTTGCCTGCCTTGTTCGTAGCCCCTGATACTCCTAATATCCGGAACAACTTGGGATGTGAAAGGGAAAGTTTTAGTTGCTCAGTCGTGTCCGACTCCATGGACTGTAGCCTGCCAGGTTCCTCTGTCCATGGAATATTTCAGGCAAGAATATCAGAGTGGATAGCCATTTCCTTCTCCAAGGAATCTTCCTGACCCAGGGATTGAACCTGGGTCTCCCACACTGCACCATCTGCACTACCACTTTATCATCTGCCATCGGGGAAGTCCAACTTGGGATAGAAAGGTGCTCAGTGAGAGTATGATGATTGAATGAACATAGGTCCCAGTAAATGGTATTGTCGGCTAACTTAATGGAACTTTGAGATTATCCTCATCTCCATTTTCAAACCTCCAGGATTAAATATTTTGAGTGCTCCCAGTCTATGTTTTTAATTTATATGTAACACTTAATGAACCAATCAATATATTATATGACACATACAAAAATAAACATTATAGTAAGGATGAGATCAAATAAGTGCTAGATTTTGGGGGGGGCTATCTTACTCTGAAGACCTATTTTTCTGGATGACATGTGTCACCCACAGTTAAACTGCTTACAGTTAAACTGCTTAGCTGCAATTTTTTCAATATTCTTTAACCAAAAGTCTGTTTTAAGACAGAATGCTTTTTTAATTTTTTTTTTTTTGATGTGGCTTCCCTGGTGGCTCAGAGGTTAAAGCATCTGCCTGGAATGCGGGAAAACCGGGTTCGATCCCTGGGTTGGGAAGATCCCCTGGAGAAGGAAATGGCAACCCACTCCAGTACTCTCGCTCGGAGAATCCCATGAAGGGAGGAACCTGGTAGGCTGCAGTCCATGGGGTCGCAAAGAGTCGGACACGACTGAGTGACTTCACTTTCACTTTATTGAATTTGTTACAATATTGCTTCTGTTTTTTCACATTTTGGTTTTTTGATTCAAAGCATGTGGGATCTTAGCTCCCCAGCCAGGCAATGAACCTTCACTCCCTGCACTGGAAGGTGAAATCCCAACCACTGGACTGCCAGGAAGTTCAGAGATAGAGACTCTTTTTCATCAAAGTTCTAGAATGCATGAGAGTGAGGAGAGTAAGAAAAATTATTTGCAAGTGATTGAAACGTGGTTTTTATTCAGAAGTTATTTTCTTGTAGTTGTGAGGTTGAGGTTACTGGTTAGGGAGCCAATCAAGCGCCCATAGATCATAGGTGACGTGTATCCCAAAAGTGAGAACTTCAAAGTACTAAAAAGTTAGATAAAAATTAAGGATGAGGGATTTTATCAGGCGGCAGTGTAGTAGTAAAAAATTTTATGCAGACACTTTCCTCCCAATACATGCCCCACAAAGGCAAGAATGAAATAGTCTTTAATCTTCTTCAGCAAGTCAGAAGACATTCAAGTTGGTCTGGGTTTTGATGATCACTGTTATGGCAGCTTTATGGTGTGGGAAATTGCTAGCAAATATTTTTCCTGAATTTCTTCTCAAAGTACAATGGGTGAGCTCAGGCAGGGAAAAATATATGTCCTGGGGGATTTATGTAAAAATATAATGGATCCCCCCTCCAGTCACTTCAGATGCCTTTTGCTGACCTATTATATTAACTTTTAAATAAAAATCTAAATATGGATTTAAATGGACTGTGGTGTTGAGACCGCTGCAGAATTTCTCTTTGAAAACTCATCTACTTAAACACACATATCAGCATGATACTGGCTGTTTCTGGTATTCTCCTAAACTGAAAAGCCTTAAGCCCTGCTTCTGTGTTTCAGTCTTTCCAGCATCTGCATGACGCACAGCTTGCACCAGTTAATGCTTCATTGAATACCCGACAATCTCATTTTCGTTCAGAAATAATAATAATAATAATGAACACATTTGTTTTACTTTTCAGTCATTAGTTTGGCGCTGAGTGGTATATTACTAAACTTACTGACTTCTGATTCTTCTTTGCAATGCTTCTAGAACAGTTTTGGCATAAGGCACCACAGAAGCCAAAATCCTTGCTATAGGGTTGATTTTTTTTTATGGGGTAGGAAGGGATGGGGGAGGGAAGTTATACATGTTTAAAACTACTTTTTCTCTGAATATAAAAGTCACTCATGCTTCATGTAGAATTAGTAAATAGAGGGGAGGGAAGAAGAAAATCACTTAAAATGCTTTCACTTGGTCATAATAATCACAGTATTTTGGAGCATTTTTCCCCAGATACAGTTAACATAAGAAATCATAATTAAACCTGAGCTGTTAATTCAGTTCCATATCCTGTTTTCTCCCCAATTTATATTGCATCTCAAAGGTTATCTGTAGATGTTTACAATGGGTACAAAAGACTCAACAGACACATGGACACAGGGAGGGAAGGGAGGGTGGCATGAACTGTGGGAGCAGCACTGGCATATACACACTGACATAGCTAGTGGGGAGCTGCTGTGTAGTGCAGCGAGCTCAGCTGGGTGCTCTGCAATGACCTATAGAAGTGGGAAGGAGGCTCAAGAGGGAGGGCATGCCTGTACACATGTGGGTGATTCACTTTGCTGCACAGCAGAAACTAACAACATTATAAAGCAATTATACTCCAATTAAAAAAAATTCCATCACATGCACTACAAGAAGCCTTTCTCTCTTTGTTGAGCATATATGTAGTTTCCTTGTTGTCATTGTTTAGTCACTAAGTTGTATCTGACTCTGCGACACCATGGACTGCAGCCTGCCGAGCTCCTCTATCTGTGGGATTTTCCAGGCAAGGATATTGGAGTGGGTTGCCATTTCCTCCTCCAGGGAATATTCCTGACCCATGGATCGAATCTCCATCTCCTGCGTTGACAGGTGGATTCTTTACCACTGAGTCACCTGGGAAGCCCCAGGTAGCTTCCTAGGTTTTAATTAAGTAAATTGGTGAGGAACATCTTTCCATACATGAAATCTTTGCCCATATTCCAGAAAATCCCCTTAAGAAGTCTTCCTAGTAATGAAATCCTAAAGAACACCAGTGTTGCAATAGAGTAAATGAATTGAGTTTACATGTGCTAGGCTCTGTTGTAAGCACTTTACATAGATAAGATAATTCAGTATCAGTTCAATTCTGCAGATGGGGAAACTGAGGCACAGAAAGTTTAAGTAACTCCCTCTAAGATCACTTAGCTAGAAAGTGGAGAAGCTGCGAACCCAGGCAGTCTAAGGATGGGGCTGGTGGTTCTATCCTTTACGCTGTGCAGACTCTCTAATCACTTATGTAAACATGATCTTAACAGGTCACAAATTCTTAACAAGTCAGGAAGGAACTGACCTCCCAACTGAACCCTCAGACATTACAGAAAGCAAGGCTCTGGAAGATTAAGGAACTTATTAAAGTCACACAGACAGCTAGCATCAGATCTAGAACTTACATCTCCTGACTCCTCATGCTGTGGTCCAAAAACTTGCTCTGCAAAGCATGACCGGCAAACCATGGCATCAGCTTGTGCCTGAAAGTCAGCTCCAAACGCAGTCTCAGGCCTTACCCCAGCCCTCAAGAAAATTCACTTTGTTAATGAGATCTCCTGGTGATCTATTTTCAACATTAGACTTTCAGAAGTCTGGCAATACATCTGTAAACTTGTTTCAAGGAAAATCTGGATATAAGTTGCTAGTATTTCCAGAGCATGAAAACAAAATCCTCATTTTTCAGTTAGAGATCCAGTGGTAAAGAATCTGCCTGCAATGCAGGAGACAAGGGTTCACCTCCTGGGTTGGGAAGATCCCTGGGGAAGGGAATGGGAACTACTCCAGTATTCTTGCGCAGAGAATTCCAGAAAGGAGCCTGGGGGGCTACAGTCTAATGGGTTGCACAGAGTGCCTAATATTTTCACTTCAAAGCTTATATTAGGTAGAACTACATGAAATTGCTCTTATTTTAGATAATATATCTAATTAACAATAAGTCCTACAGGTATCTGTGCTCTGTGTAGACTGGACTTAAGGAAGAACAAGATTCTTCCCCCTCAAAGTGTACACAATTAGGAAAAATGAACAGTTAAACAGACCATTATAATTCACAATGATAAGTGCTACCAAAGAGCATTTCGAGACCTCAGGAGGGAGTTAAGCGATGTCCTGAAAGATAAATGCTATGAAAGAAAACAATTATTTCCTTCTTTAAGTGACAAGAAAGACTGGCTTGCAAGCTTTAGGTAAATTATTAAGTAGGTATCCCCATAAGTTGTCAGATTCTGATAAAACAAATAGGTGAAGAATATAAGGTATTTTACAAAATACAGATGATGTGAATTACTGCTTAAACTGTGAAAGCAAGATGCTTGTGTTGTTCCTAACAATGATAGTAGGTAAAGAAAGTTACAGGTCTTATGGCTGAGGGTGTGCTATTCTCGTGGGTTCCAATTTGGCCATTTCTATTTTTTTAAGTTAACAGATATTTTTAGTTGGATGAAATGAACTGGCTGCCCAAAGATTCTCTGGAGTAATTAAAACTTGAAAGATACAATATACTCACCCAAAGTGGTGCATAACTTTTAAATAAATTATATAGTACATGTCAGAATACAAAACCTTTGTTAAATACCTACCATAAATTTCTTCTCTTCTCAATAAGTCACTCCTTTAAGTATCTGCAATTGGCTCTTACACAAATGAGCCTGGGTCCATCATGTTGATTTTGCATTGTTCTACTGGTTGATTTAGAAGACTTAATTTGGGGGGAGGGAATTAACTGAATGTTTGAATTGACAATATTCCATTTTACTATTTCCTCTAACTTTTTCTTATTGATTGCTATCCTAGAAAGAACTTAGGTATCAATAGCTGGGTCCACGGTGCACTATTCAACCTGTGGTTAAGTACTTTTATATAAGTTGTAGTAAAGGAAAAACCAAATGCTTTTTCACCTGCAAAACGGAAGCCAAGATGGTGGCAAGTCCTTTGGCATTTCAGATCATATGTTTTCTTGAGAAACTATGTATTAGTTTCAAAACTGCAGAGTAAATTCTCCAATCTTTAATCCCCTCCCTCTTCCTTCTATTCTGGAGCTGGTTCTCCTCTCTCCCCTTTTCTCCCCACAACTCCTTACTTCAAGCCTTTCTAAGAATCTTAGCCTCTGTCACAGGGACCAGCTGATTTCCATCTGATATTTCAGATGGAAATATCCAGTTTCCATCTGGGTATTTACAGATTTTACTAAACTTGACTGCTGCCCTGGGAAGTGTGCTAAGCTCCAAGCAGAAAGTGATGTACATCTCAGGACACTTTGAACCACACAGCACTCTATTTGATCAATTCTACCTGTTAAATTTTTTATTGTGATCTTTTTTAAAGGAAGGCTGCCTCTGGTCTCCAGGGCCATTCTGTTTCTATGGTACTTGGAATGTATTATATATGGTGATCTAAGTAGGGGAATGGAATATAGGAAATACCAGCAGACATATTCTTATTGCATGAAGACACCCAAAGAGTTAGAAAAAGATGAGCTAAAGGGAAGAACATGGACAATAAAATTCTGAGAGATCATGGGGACGTACAAGCAGATATAATGGGGGGCGGGGGGTCCCCAGAGAAAGAGTACTAGGCATGACTTTCTTGATGTAAGAGAAGCCATTTTTGGCTTTTTATGACCTAAGCCAGCCTACAGTGTTTGCCATTGAACGGGTCTTGGTAATTAGTGATCTTAAGGGAACAAAGCTTCCCTGGTGGCTCAGATGGTAGAGAATCTGCCTGCAATGCAGGAGACCCAGGTTTGATCTCTGGGTCAGGAAGATCCCTTAAAGGAGGGCACAGCAACTCACTCCAGTATTCTTGTCTGGAGAATCCCATGGACAGAGGAACCTGGTGGGCTACAGTCAAAATAATGTAGGAACAGACTGGCTGTTATTAGGTAAGCAAAGTAACAATAACAAAGATAATAAATCAGTTGTAAAGACTGCCAGCTCAAACACGTTCTTGAGCTGTTTTGCAGAATTCGACCCTGCTTGACCCCTCAACCACCAGCTCCATTGGAAAGTAACAGACGATGATGTTGACCTTATCTGATCCTTGTGACTTCTTTCAACTAAAGCTTTGACTCTGTTAGTCTTTGCCCTAATTCTAGGGTGAATTCTCCTCTGCTCAATTCCTTTTATGAATATGCATATACTGCCCAAACCCATTCATGAATATGCATGTAACCTTCAGGTTTCCCTGATGGATCAGATGGTAAAAGAATCTGCCTGCAATGCAGAAGACCCGGGTTACATTCCTGGGTTGGGAAGATCCTCTGGAGAAGGGAATGGCTACCCACTCTAGTATTCTTGATAGGAGAATTCCATGAACTGAGGAGCCTGGTGGGTTACGGTCCATGGGGCCACAAAGAGTCGGACATGACTGAGCAACTAACACACCCATTCTTAGCTTAAAAACGTCTCCAGTTTTGCAGTTCAGGGAGATATTACTTTGGGAAAGATCCCTGGTGTTCTTTTTACTTGCTGCAAGTAATAAATCCTTCCTTCTCCTGATCATTGCTTGGTTGTGTCTTTTGATTCAACAACCCCCCAAAAGAGGTGAACCCAGTTTTGGGATAATGGAAGTTCCCTGATTCATAAAAACTATTCAGAGACTAAGAGAAGATATTAAACTTAACGTGAATTGATGAGTAAGGAGCAATCTATAATCTCAAATACATTCACATGTATTTCTTAAAACAGGGGTCCCCCACCTCCAGGATCTAATGCTTGGTGATCTGAGGTGGAGCTGATGTAATAATAATAGAAATAAATTACACAATACCTGCATTGTGTTTCAATCATCCTGAAATTATTCCCTCTTCCACCCAGCACCAGTCCATGGAAAAACTGTCTTCCACAAAATCAGTCCCTGGTGCCAAAAAGGTTGCAGACCACTGCCTTAGAGGATAGAACAATGATAAGAAGGCAAGGGTCACTCCTCTAAATTTGGTAAAAAGCAGTAGTGAATAGCCATGTTGACCAGCTGGTGACCATTCTGATACTCACAGGAAACAACAGTTTTGCCTCCAATCTACACCCCACCCCACCCCAGGAGTCTGAATGCTTTTCAAAGCATTTTAGGAGGCTGTAAAACATCCGAGACCAAATTTGGGAAATTGTGTGAGAGATACCCAAGACACAGTGAGCAGGGAGGAATATCGCACCTCCCTGACAACAGGCGGGATGCACCAAGGCATATACAGGTGGCCCCAAGCATTCTCACATTCCTCCTGCAGTCATAGGAGCCAAATGGCCTCTTTCTCACGACCTTGATTGATGAAACCTAGTCTGGCAAAACTGCCGGCAAATGTCAGCACTCTGATTCCTGGTTTATCAGTTTCCTTCTTTGCCAGCCTCTCTTCCTCCCTTCACTCCTTTCCATCATCTAAACTTTGACTGAACTTCATTGTTGTTCAATCATGTTCAACTCTTTTGTGACCCCCTGGCCTGCAGTCCCCCACACTCCTCTGTCCATGGAATTTTCCAGGCAAGAATACTGGAGTGGGTTGCCATTTCCTTCTCTAGGGGATCATCCTGACCCAGGGATTGAAGCCGAGTCTCCTGCATTGGCAGGTGGATTTTCTACCACTGAGCCACCAGGGAAGCCCTTTACTGAATATGCCAAACACTATTTGGGGACTAAGAATACAGATAAAGATAAGATGTAGCACCTTACTTTTAATTTGCTTATAACTGAACAGGAAAGACGAGATGTCCCTGTGGCACATGGGGATGACGATAAATGACAGAGCAAGTCTCTGGACTCTCAGAGCAGAAAGCCATCACAGATGGTTGCCAGGGAGCTCTTGCTGGAGGAGCTGTGTCTGAAAGTCTCTTGGAGGGCAGGTGGGCAGGCATGGGGGAGGGAGCCCCCCTTCCCCCCGCCGAAATATACCCCACCTAGACAAAGGTGTGGAGGACCAAGCTGTTTCACAGTTTGAACAGGTGATGGAGATGGTTCACAGTTTTAAGATGAAACAGAGATGGCAACCCACTCCAGTATTCTTGCCTAGAGAATCCCGGGGATGGGGGAGCCTGATGGGCTGCCGTCTATGGGGTCGCACACAGTCGGACACGACTGAAGCGACGCAGCAGCAGCAGCAGCAGAGGTCCACCAGCAGGGCAACAGCAAAGAGCAACTATTTCCTCAAAGGTTCAATTCTAGCTGTGCCACTTGGGTGCTGGCTCTCCACATGGTTCTGACTTTAGCTTACTTCACCTCCCTACAGCCCAGATTGCTAGGCCACCACCCCCCGCCCCAGAGTTCCTCACAGTGGTGGTGTTGGGGGGCTGCACATTACATTTCTATCAAGTTCCCAGGTGATGCTGATGCTACTGGTCCAAGAACCATGGTCCCTGCACAGGAACCAGTCAAACAGGCTCCCACCCCACTTTGCTGTCTCCCATGGGGCAATGTCTGCCCTCAGATACTAACGTGATTCCTGGTCTCATTCTTCTCATGACGCTCTCTATCCCTTCTCTATGCTTCATCTATGTTCGAAACCCTTATCAGAGCTTAACACTATGGTTTATGACTTTCCTGTCATCTCATGAGGATATAAAGTATTGGCCACCTGATGTGAAGAGCTAGCTCATTGGAAAAGACCCTGATGCTGGCAAAGATTGATGGCAGGAGAAGAGGATGGCAGAGGATGACATGGTTACAGAGCATCAATGACTCAGTAGATATGAATTTCAGCAAACTTCCAGAGATAGTGGAGGACAGAGGAGCCTGGCATGCTACAGTCTATGAGGTCACAAACAGTTGGACATGACTTAGCAAGTGAAAAGCAACAACATGAAGATATAAACTCCGTGAGAGACTATTTCATTCACTTGTGTCTCAGGCAGCGCTGTATTCTGAGCACCTAAACTCCTGTATTCCTAGTACTTCAGATAGTGCTGGTACACAGTAGCACTCAGTAAATAGCGCCGACTGAATGAATGAGACATTGTCTAGATGAGAGCCAGATAGAGGCCCTTGTATAGTCTGAGGCAGAAACAATGGAAGCGAAGATGACTCAAGATAGAAGCCACACTGCCTTGATCTTGAAGGGAAAAGATACATTTCTTTGCTCTTGTAAGTAAAAGGCTTGGGTTTTGGAGTGGGAAGAAGAGAGGTTATGTAGACTGGGGACTTGAGGTAATTGGAGAGTTTTTAGGGTAGCTGTTGTGGAGTGTGAACCACCTCAGCAAACTAGGCTCCTAGGGAAAAAAAGAAAGAAGAAATCCTCATTTGAGACAGAGGAAACAAGGCAGGCTACATTTCTCTCTGGAATACTGATGTGGTTTTCCTATCAGATATCGTATTAAGATGCTTCCCTACCTGCCATTTGCAGTCTATTCCCTACTGCACCTACACAGAAACCTAAACACTTAGGGAGAACTGGTCTCCCCCACATGCGTCCTCCTTCTAGGTCCTGTAAGTTAATGGCTTGAAGTTTTTTTTTTTTTTTTTTTTCTGGCAGCAAATTTATACCTACTCCAAACACTGTGCTACACAGGCTTGTCTCAGATGTCTCAAACCTTCCATATGCTTAGTAAGTTTGATGCCAAATATATTGCTAACACATAATCATACACACATTACATGTGTTCCATGGAAATATGATTGATAGACTGTAAATAGGACCCCAACCATCTCATGACAAGCTTTGTAACCTCATTACATTCACAAAAATCACCAAAAGGAACTTAGTAGAAACTTAGGTGATTCCATGTATTAGTCTGATAAAAACTGAACCATCTAAAAGGTAGATGGGGAAGTGAAAGTATGGTAAATGAGATCCCAAACGCAATGGCTACAAAGTCTGTAAGTGCAAAAATAGACCAGAATTCTCACCTGAGGATAAGATGTGTGATCTTACGAAAGTTTCATCTTTCAGTGGTTAGTAATCTAAGGCTGAAATGCTATTCAAATAAATGATATGTGTGTTTTATGATATATGGATACAATGGCACCCTACTCCAGTATTCTTGCCTGGAAACTCCCACGGACAGAGGAGCCTGGTGGACTGCAGTCCATGGGGGTCTCGAAGAGTCAGACACGACTGAGCAACTTCCCTTTCGCTTTTCACTTTCATGCATTGGAGAAGGAAGTGGCAACCCACTCCAGTGTACTTGCCTGGAGAATCCCATGGATGGGGGGGCCTGGTGGGCTGCTGTCTACGGGGTCGCACAGAGTCAGACACAACTGATGCAACTTAGCAGCAGCAGCAGTGTTTTAAAAAATTAAAAAACAAGTCATGAAAGAGCACAAAGAGGGTGGGTTGACCTAATATACTTGAATTTTCATTTGTTTTTTTCCAGTTTAGATTGTTGGATTAAAACGTAAGGCCTCAAGATGTGGCCTTCCCTGGTAGCTCAGAGGTTAAAGCATCTGCCTGCAATGCGGGAGACCAGGGTTTGATCCCTGAGTTGGGAAGATCCCCTGGAAAAGGAAATGGCACCCCACTCCAGTACTCTTGCCTGGAAAATCCCATGGACGGAGGAGCCTGGTAGGCTACAGTCCATGGAGTCACAAAGAGTCGGACACGACTGAGAGACTTCACTTTTCCTCAAGATGCAGGGGCTACTGTTATCTCCTTTGACAATTCCTAACCTTACTTGGTTGCACATTCCTAACACTGGGAAAGATTGAGGAAGGAAGAGAAGGGGGCGGCAGGGGATGAGATGGTTGGATGGCATCATTGACTCAATGGACATGAGTTTGAGCAAACTCAGAGAGACAGTGGAGGCAGAGAAACCTTGCAACCTGCTGTAGTCCATGGGCTCACAGAGAGTCCAACACGACTGAGGGACTGAACAATAACAATAGCAATCTTACCTGGGGATAAGGAATGATAAGTCATCATCCATCAGTACTCTTGGTTCTTGATCAGTAAATGTTGAGAAATGGGGGAGGATGGAAGGTCTGGAAAGATGGAAGAGGAGACAAACCTCCTGTTCTCAGGTAACTGATGGGAGGAGGCAGAGAGAGGCCCATTTATTTCATTAAAGTGAAGTTGCTCAGTCATGTCTGACTCTTTGCGACCCCATGGACTATAGCCACCAGGCTCCTCTGTCCATAGAATTTTTCAGGCAAGAGTACTGGAGTGGGTTGCCATTCCCTTCTCCAGGGGATCTTCCTGACCCAAGGATTGAACCTGGGTCTCCTGGGGGCAGACGCCTTACCATCTAAGCCACCATGGAAGCCCCATATTTATTTGATTAAGAAGATCCATTTTCAGGGGTATTTTAAAGCCCCAGGAAGATAGAAGGTAATGGAAAGGTAATCAATTTTGTAATAGGATACATCTACACAAGAGCCTTTCTAACTAAGATTAAACATAACCATTTAACTAATAAATACAGTGCTTTATAATAGATTTTGATTTATAAAGCACTTTATCATTTCGTTTGATGCTAGAGAGATACATATTAGTGGCAGCCTTTACTTTATCCGCTCTTCCATTGCTAAATCATTTCTGCCCTCTTTCATTTTGAGCTCCAGAAGTTGCTCTCACACAAATCTCCAGAGTTAAACACATATTCTTTCTGCTTTCAATTCCAGCTTGGTTCCTCACTAACCTAAGAGGTTAGAGATTCTTGGGTCTGAAGGAAGGGACAAAAGAAGAAAGGAAATTATTCTCCTGGAGGGCAGAATGACCTGGCTCTTAGAGGAGAGGCTGTCTAGCAGGAACCTTATATAACCATGGAGGCTGGCAGCTACTGTCAGAACTGTGGCAGTGAAAGCAGAAAGGAGGGATGGGGAAGATAGACCCCCGTCTTTCTCTCCTTCCCCCAGTTCACCTGCTGGGAAAGGGAGCTGGACACAGCTGCAGAAGCCCATCTTGCAGGTACAGAGAAAAGAAGAGTGGAGGACAGATGGGGAGATTTCTGACATTAACCTTCCTGACTTGCTTTACAGCTTCCTAACAGCTTGTTTAAAGATGTATCCTCACCCTTTCATTAAACTGTGATGGACTGAATGAGGAGGGTCCACAGTGGCAAGATTTAGATAACATGAGGAAACCTAGGATGATCTTCAAGAAAATGATGGAGCTGGATCATGGTCCCTTTACAAACATCTCTACCAAGAGCTGGGCTCTCAGTAATGCCTGGTGGTCCTTCTTAGGGTTCAACTCATCTCTCTGAGGAACACTTTAAATCTAAATCTCTCTTTTTTTTTTTTAATTGGAAGATAACTGCTTTGCAATATTATGTTGGTTTCTGCCATATATCAACATGAGTCAGCCACAGGTATACAAATGTCCCCTCCCTCCCGAAGCCCTCTCCCATCTCCTTCCCCATCTTACTCCTCTAGGTCATCAGAGAGCATGGTATCGAGCTAGCTCCCTGTGTCACACAGCAAATTTCCACTGTGGAGAAAAGGGAGCACTCTTGCACTGTTGGTGGGAATGTAAATTGATCCAGCCACTATGGAGAACAGTATGAAGATTCCTTAAAAGCTAGGACTAGAACTACCATATGACCCAACAATCCCATTACTGGGCATAATTGAGAGAGACGCATGTACCCCAATGTTCGTTACAGCACTTTTTACAACAGCTAGGACATGAAAGCAGTCTAGATGTAAATCATCTCTCCTTTTATCAGGTTTCCTGTCTATGGTCTCTTCTAGGACTACGACCTCTCCACCTACTTTAAAGAGAGATGAGAGCCCTGCTAGCATTGTGTCTTCAGAGACCCAGCTCCATCCTTCCCCCTCTCCCTCTTCTTTATCTGTAGTCTTGTTTTCTCTTTTCATTCCTGCCACCTGGCATAAAACATGGCCATTTCTTCCCTAAGAAGTAAAAGCTAAATAATTAAAACTCTTCTTCAACTCTAGTTGTTGACCTCTCTTTCCACCCCATCATGGATAAGTTTCTTGAAATTATGGTCTAACTTGCTCACATCCCATTCATTCCCCAACCTACCGTGCTCTGGTTTTCACTCGTTTTTCCACCAAAATCATTTGCTGACAAATATGATTTCCTTAATGGACAAACCAACGGATACTATTCTCCAGTACTTGATGTGACCGACCTCTTCCTTCTTGAATCTCTTATATTCCTTTAACTAATATTTCTTGGGTTTCTTATTCTCTCTGTAGGCCTTTCTACTTGTTTCTTCTCTGGTTTTCCCCCATTGTTCTTCTCACATAATGAATACTTCCTGGGTGTTTCATGGTACATTCAAGGTTAAAAAATCCCTTACACATCAGTTACTGGAATCTATGTCAGTTTAGATCTTTCCATTGTGCTTTTAGACCCATCTATCAAATTGGGGCTTCCCTGGTGGCCCTCACAGTTAAGAATCTGCCTGCAAAGCAGAAGACCCGGGTTCCTTACGTGGGTTGGGAAGACCCCTGGAGGAGGGAATGGCTACCCACTCCAGTGTTCTTGCCTGGGGAATTTCATGGACAGAGGAGCTTAGTGAGCTACAGTCCATGGGGTCTTACAGAGTAGGACACACTGAGGGATTAACACTTTCACTACTTTCTCTTTTATCCAACTGAGCACTTTATAGGAACCTCAAACCATACATATCTGAGAAAGTACTAACCTTCTCTGCTAAGTGCTCAGTCCTGCTAACCAATCCTGAGAATCACCTTATACTACTTCCTCTTGCTTCTCCCCTTTGGCTTACCCAACTGTGAAAATCCTACCTCCTAAATAATTTTTAAGTTGGTTTCCCTCCTTTTCCTTCAATTGTCACTACCAGAAGCCAGGCTTTTCTGGGTATTACCATGGTCACCATAACATCCCAGTCTTCTTGCCCCCAAATCTTCAGCCCTCAAGCCTCCCCTTCTCAATGATGGCAGAGGGAACTTTCTTCAAGAAAATCTATGTAAATTCCCTGCTGAAAAGTCTTCATCAGCACCCAATCACCTTTGGGGGAAAACAGCTTCATATTATGGGGCATAAAGTGATTCATGACTTTGAAGCCTTTCATTTTAGCTATGCTTAATTTTCTAGACTTAACAAGTTCTCTTACCTGTAGTTCTTTGTGCATTCAATATAATCCCTGTATCTGGAAAACCTTAACCTGATTTCTACCTCTTCTTTATGACCAAGGTCAGGGTCATGTCCTCTGAGTACCAACCATTTGAAAGAAAACTACCTTGCATATTTAATAATCCACTCAAATTTCTGTTTGTTTTTTAAGACCCATCTTGCAATCAAGAAGCTTCTTTGACCTCTCTCCACCCTTCAGTCTGGATTAAGTGACCCTCTCTTGCACTTACCCAACTCCAAGAGTTCTCTCTGAGGGCACCATGATTGCAGAGTTGGAATTGCTTGTTTTCTTGCCTGAGTGCTCATTATGCTGTGCACATATACCGTTCTTTTATCTCTGTCATCCCAGACTAGCAGAGGGCCAGATTCCCAACAAATATTTATAGAAATGAAATGAAAATCCTCCCTCATTAAACATGTTTCAGCCTTGCCAACTCACTTTACTTCATTCCCAGCTACTCTAGGGAATAGAAAAGAGAGAGAAGTTTTCTGGATTCAAAGACAGTGTTGTCAACTGTACAAAAAAAAAAAAAAAATGCTGTGAAGTTGGCTGACCTGGATTTTAGTTCCAACTCCACCACCATCCCTGAAAATCCCTTTACCTTTCTGGAGTTCTGCTTCCTTATATATATTAAATAAAAGGATTGGGCTATGTTTTTTTGTTTGTTTGTTTTTTGGTCTCCTTCAGTTCTGACACTCTGACTTTAAAAAGATCATATACAGAATAAAAATGCACACTTTCAAATGACCTTGAAGTGCAAAATCCTGAATGCTCATTTGGATGGATTATTTCTTCAAGAGAACCAAGTGGAAGGGAGAATGGCAGGGTGGGGTGGGCATTTATTTAATAACAGAGTGACTACTGAGGCTGATTGCTAGTTATATCACATATCTGGCCATTAGTTCGTAGCCTCCCTTGCAGCTAAAGGGACTTATCTGATGGCTCAGTTGATAAAGGACCTGCCTGCAATCCCAGAGACCTGCTGCAATACAGGAGACCCGGGTTCAATCCCTGGGTTGGGAAGATCCCCTGGAGAAGGAAATGACAAGCCACTCTGGGAAATGGCAACCCAATCCAGTATTCTTGCCTAAGGAATTCCATGGACAGAGGAGCTTCTTGGGCTATATACAGTCCATGGGGTTGCAAAGCATCAGACACGACTGGACGACTAACACACACACACACCTTGTGAGCACCATTCTCTTACATAGAGAGCCAGCTCAGCCATAACGAAGAACTACTGGGACATTCTAGGGTTCTTGCAGCTAAGGGCATAGGATTGATTCTAGCCAGTAGTGAGTGATATTTGAACTTCTGGGCTGTGATTTTAAAAGGAAAGAGGAGAGACCATCCCTTTCCACTTTCCTGCAGGCTGGACGACTCCTTCCTAACACATCTGGGAGTTGAGTGCTGAGCACAGCAGAGGTATAGCACAGACACACCCGAGTCTCTGTCACCATCAAACATACTGGTTTGGGATTTTTCACATGAGAGAGAAATAAGTTTCTTGTTTAAGTCATTGAATTTTTGGTTCTTTATTCTAGCAAAAAAAAAAGAGAAAGAAAAACAAGACAACCTAACAATATTCTTAAGAACACAGATATTAAGAAAACGTTTTTAGTATTTTCAAAGTATACTGAGAAAAAAGAACAAAGATGGTACTTTTGTTGAAGAAAACCAGATAGAAGTTTGCTTCAACCTTTAATAAGAAAACTAATTCTTAAGGAAATTTACTATACTACCCAGAACAAGATCCTAAAGCTTCACATGCTGCTTTATCATAAAGAAGTTAATACCCAGAAGGCAGACTGGAAAAGCATTTATTTGGCAAAGCAAATGCTAATCCTACATACGAATTATCTACCAATTGATCATAATGAAGACTGTAAAACAAATCATCAAGAGTTTTTACTTTCCATTCAGTAATCCCATTTATAAAGACAGAAAACACAATGCTTTTGTAGCCTGCACAATCTAAGCTGTGAAGTTATGAAACATTAACATCCTTCACTGCTTTTCACGGGGTGGAAGTGATTAGGCTTAATGGCATTACCCAGAAGGTATCCTGGCACCATAAAATAAAAGCTCCGTCATCAGATTGGGCTCCACTGGAAAAGCAGTCCAGAAGCACAGGAAATGCTCCTCCTCCCACTAGCTCACTGGCAGGAGGAATGCTGATCCCCACGGAGTACCATCAACCTGCCAGTTCAGGTCAGGAGTAGGGGCCGCAGCATCGATGTCCTTCAGAAGCAAAGCTGGCAGCCCCAATACACAACACTGGGCAGGGAAGAAAACTTTTGGTGTAATGAGCTGCTAAACAATCCACAAGTGGGTGCTGCACTCTGTGCTAGTGCCTAAGGAAACCAAAAAATAGCCTCCCACTAACCAGGGTCAAGGGCTAAAAGGAACTTCCAGAGAACCATTCCATTAATCACATGCCAACCTGTGGGGACAAAGTTTCAAAGCAACCTTAGAGCCTACCATACACCCTTCCTAACACCTGATGCCCCAAATCTATATCTTTCCCACACATTTAAAAATAATTTTTGATGTGGACCATTTTTAAACTCTATTGAATTTGTTACAATATTGCTTCTGTTTTGTGTTTTGGTTTTTTTGACCATGAGGCATGTGGGAGCATAGTTCCCCCACCAGGGATTGAACCTGCACCTCCTACATTGGAAGGCAAAGTCTTAACTACTGGACTGTAAGGGAAGTCTCTATCACACACATTTTAATCCATTATTCATGATCTGAGATGGCTCCTTCTTGCTTTCAGCCCCTATTATGAGCGGGGCTTGCCTGCCTTTCTTGTTCAGGATGAGCAAGGCTGAAGCTCTCTATTCTTATTACAGAGGAGTGTTAGGACTGAGCAGAGTGAAATAGAGGCAGAGGAACTGGAGCGTCTGATAACAGAGGCCTTGAGAGACTGGCAGAGATTGGATTTGATGTATTTGGCAATAGGTGGCCAAAGTAGATCTTTGAGCAAGAAAGTAACACAACAGAAGCCTTATTTAGTGAGGTCATCAGTACAGGAAGGACTATAGGCAGGGAGATCAGTTAGCAGAAAGTTACTTTTATCCAGACTGAGATAAAGACATCGTAAACATGGCTGGTAGCTATTATAAGAGAGAGGACAAGTAGGATATTTTGGAATGGAAGGAACTAGAGATAGACTTGCTCTTCGGAAATGAAATAAGAAGGTAGTTGGAAACCTAGAGTAAAACCCATCAAGGAAACAGACACAGTGAAGATTAAAAGGCAGAACCCACAATTTTCCACCCAAATCGGGACCCTTCTCAGACTGGAAGAGGAGCACTGGCAGTTACTACCCCAGAACAGTACGTACAGACAGGGCCAGTCCATGGTAAGCAAGGATTCATGGTCAACCCATCTGAAAAGAACTTTAACCACCAACATAGAAGATAACTCTCAGATTCATGAGCAACTGGATTGCCTGAATTCTAGCCCTAGGTTTCCAAAAGTTCAGAGCATTACTAGGAAGCCACCAATGAAACTGAAGCTGCAATTCTTTGGCCACCTGATGTGAAGAGCCGACTCATTGGAAAAGACCCTAATGCTGGAAAAGATTGAAGGCGAAAGGAGAAGAGCATGGCAGAGGATGAGATGGTTAGATAGCATCACCGACTCAATGAACATGAGTTTGAGCAAACTCTGGGAGATGGTGAAGGACAGCAGAGCCGGGTATGCTGCAGTCCATGGGGTCTCAAAGAGTCGGATATGACTTAGCAACTGAACACCATCACCACCCCCACCATCAGAAAGGTAATAGACTTAAAAGCTGCTTTGAACAATGGAGGGGACTACCTAGAGAGCTAAGATGGAGAACAAGGATGACATCCTTGAAGTCAAATCTATTCCCCCAAGCCTCTACTTCTCTGCAATATTTCACATCCCAATTTGGGGCCTCTCTGCTCACAGGATTTTAAGGACCAAACGCCTTTAAAAATCTCATTTTCTTCAAGTCTAATTCTTGGATCTTGATATTCCACTCCAAAGGATGACTGGTCAACTTGACCAATAACCGGGTGTCCGTATAGGTGGGGGATAGGAGGGGAGGGGCAGGGATGGGAGGACGAATGCAGCATGGACGCTGGCTCATCAGAACACACCAGCTGGCTAGTGGGCTATGACCAGCCTGCACATACCTATGTAGACCCTACACCAGCGTTCAGTCCCCCGTCGTGGCTCTGGTGGTGGAAGTCGTGCTCTCTCTCTACCCCAGCCCAGGCACCCAAGGCTGGGTGACCAGAAGAGGGGAGGGATTTCTCCCTCCTCCTTGGTGCACTGAGCTTTCTCTTCAACCCCACAGTAGGCTGCTATCCCACAACACACTCAAACACTGTGCCTCCCAATGTTACCTGCGGGGCTGCTGTCTTTGCTAAGCTGCAAAGTATCAGACGGCTTTGGCTCCGGTGCTCTTGGCACAAGTAGGTGCTGCAGTCAAACCCACAGCCACTTTCTGTGCTACTTATTTTGGTGACAATCTAAAGTTCCTTCTCTCATATGGTCTCTGCCTGCTTTTCTATTAACAATTTACCACCTTAGAGAAGACCACCAAGGGTCAACTTCCAATTTTACCCACATAATCTGCTCCTTTCTTTCATCATCCTATTATCAGTTCTCTCAACAAGGTGAAGTCTTCAGTTTTTCTGAGAAAATCATTCTTTTCTATCCCTGAATTGGCACAGTGAGAAGTGCAGTTTGTTGAGTTAGGCAGAGCTGGCTTAGAATCCCCGCTGTGGGTTAGCTGTGAACTTGGATTGCCCTTTTGTCCCTCAATTGAACCTCTCTGTGAAATGAGGATACCAAAACTCTCGTTAGGCTAATTGAGAAAGTAATATTTTTTATCAATGTTTTATATTAAGTACTGGTAAGTATTAGTAAGTAGTTGACATGGTGTTAAAAAAGCTAAGTGCCAAAAACCATGCAATACTCAGGCTGTTGCTTTTAATTCTCATGACAACTTGGCAGGGAATATTGTCTCAGAGTGTCAGATGAAGAAACTGAGGCTCGGAGAGGTTAAGGAATTTACCTTAAGGTAACAGAGCTACTAGGAGTGGGAAAGCAGAAACTGAAAGGCAGGCCATTGAACTTCAGGACTGATAAACATTATACGTGAAGGCAGAACTGAACAGGCAGTTCAGCAAAATATCATAGCCACTTTGCTTCTACAGTATCACCAGAATTTATTGTGTCACTGGCTTAGAGCTCTCTTTTACCATCACTAAAAAAAAATACCCTAATTTCATGTCATGCAGGAGATTCTTATTTTTTGCCCTCAATATCACAGTCTAATAAATAACCAAGTCTGCTTCCAGGGATATGAAGGGATTAGGGAAAAGGAGAGAACACAGAGTGATGTCAGCCCGAGTTGCAGTCTCATCCACTGACTGATATATTTTTTAATCACCAAAATGTTTGACCTGTATCATAGCTCTTAAAACCTGCCAACAGAGTATCAATAAATGTTATTTGATGTCAAGTTATTTTCCACACTTGGCTTCATCCCTTTTCTACATATTTTTAAATCTGCTTTGTAAGTAATTTGATAGTTACCTGAAAAGGTATTCGTTTATGTCAGATTTTCCTTATAGTCTCCCTACACTTTTTTTTCCAACATGCTTAAATTTGCCATTTTTCAAGCATCTTATTATACGACCACACCACACGACTGTTACTAGTTTGTGTAGAAAGCCTAGGCTCATTAGCTGCTCTTAAGAAGCACACTGGTCTGCCCTGTGTATTGTTTTTTTTTTTGTGCTCAGAGTCCTGCAAATGATGATCATATATTATCAAATTCAACCAAGACTCACAAAAAATTGCTTTTTTTTTTTTACAAAACTGCAAGAAATAGTGCTGCTTCATAATTACTACCAATAATACCTAAATAGATTACTTAAAGGACAAAAATGAGGTGGTTTAGAATAACTTCGGATGAGAAACAAAAATAATGTTCAATACCATTCTCTCATGTTATTTTACCTAGTTCTAGCTAGACTGGCAGAAAGCATTTCCTGGGGAAGTAAAGCAACAGAATCCCAAACCTACGCAGCATTTCTGTCTTTGGTGGTGAGAGAATTACATGTATCAAATGAAGGGAAGGCAAAAACCCCCATTTTCAATGGTGAGTGTGCTCAAAGACATCTCTGGATAAAGGAGAAGCTCTCCTGTGATGGACAGGGAAGGCTCCCTTCCGTGTCTCATTGTTTCATCTTTTCCTTCCAACTTCCAGACACCTCTAATTTATACATTTGGGACTAACTTATTATGGAGCAGCCAGAGAGAAAATGGCAATTACTTTCTTTGCAGAACAACAGAAAAGACAGCAACTTCATCCTGAAAGATTCCAAGTTCTCTAAGAAAGGCCACCACCTTTGGCTTCCTTTCCTCTGCTAAGCGGTGCTTAGGGAAGTGGGCACACCTGCTCTGCTAAGCTGACCTGCTCACTTATCTTTGACGAGGGTCACACCGAAGTCATTATGGACTGAGCCACAGCTGAGTGGAGGAGCGAGGTCCTATGTCACACGGGCACATCTAAATCTGGTATGTGTTTATCACGTAACTAACATCCATTAAAGAGTCACAGCAAACTCCACATCTTAGCCGGCACCATCAGTCACTAAACACAGCTTCCATACCCAGGTATCCAAGGGCGGCGACCACCAAGGACAAGATGTAAAGCCTGGACGGTGTATGTCCAGGAGACAAAATCAGCTCTCAGATGTAAACTCCGAATACTCCCAGGAATACCAGGGTGGAAATTTTGGGGATTATGTTACTATCTATAGTCCTCATCTCCACCAACACCCCCTCTCCATCATCCTGCATCTCCTTAAACTGAGGGCACATTTTACAAAATTTCCTCTGTAAGCAACGTATTCAGAGGGAACTCTATAGCTGTGCCCAGATTCTTCAGGAGAAAAAGAGAAACAACTCTCTTTTCTAGGGTCATACTTACAAATTCTTCTCTACATGATTCCTAGAAAGAACAACTGCTTTAAGACCTGGCCTTCATCCAGATTGATATGAAAACTTTCCTCTACTGGTCCTCACAGAGCACTCCTAGACTATTTAGAAAGATTTAAGACTCTAGTTTTTCCTTCTCTGTAGAAAGGAACTGAATTAGAGGAGCTATTTAACGTTCTCCCAACCCTAAAATGCAGGAATGCCAGCATTTCCAGATTCAGAGAATGACCCCCTGCAAATTCAAGCAAAGCACACGCTGTATGCTGTATATTTCACAGTAAGCCTTCAGGATAAGACATGCGCAGTCCCACACGGTTCACACGCAGCCCCGCGCCTCCTCATTGAAGGCAAACAAAGCATGCTAACCCACAGAGGGGGAAAAACGCACACAGCTTTTCCCCTCTAGGTTTCTCCCTTCAGAAAAACACCCGTAATTTTGCAGTTGGCTACGTTTATTCGGCTTATTTTGAGTTGACTCATTTCCATTGCTCAGATTTGAAAATCTTTCTAATAACCACACTGTAGGCTAACAAACACTCAAGAGAAAAAAAGTCACACTCGATTCTTAAATTAATCACTGGTGAATTTCCACCCACTGCTCCTGCATACACTCAAGGGGAAGCTTTAGTTTTCAGGTCGCAGTTCATGTGGCACAGCATCCCCGTGGCCGAGCATACACCAAGGCAGATACTGCACACACTGGCCACAGTGATTCTAAAGACAGAATCCCAATCAACACTGGTCCACGGCTCAGGTTGGCACATCATAAAGAGTATGAGAAACTAGACGTGTGCCCAGCACATTCTCTCCAGAGAGCCTGGGACTGCACGGACATTTAAGATTAGGTGGCCAGGAAAGCATACAGATTCACACAGAGACCGCAGACCAGAACAAGTGAGGCTCGCTCAGGTCCAAACCAGCGCCCTCCCCTGATCTGAGTCCAAGCTGTGCAGGTTATGAAAGTCCCTCCACTCACCCAGCATAGCGGTTGCTGTAAAGGTGACTGTGTCCTGGGCTCAGGCTCCTCAAAAAGAGCAGGCAGAGAGGCAGAAAAGCTGCTGTCTGGCTCCTGCGCTTCCCGAAGAACTTCATAGCGTGAGGATGAGAGGGCTGCAAAAGTTCCTCCTGTAGTTACAGACACCCCCTCCACACGGCACACAGTCCCTGGGAGAGGTGGGGGCGTGGGCTTGGGAGGGAGCAAAATGTGACACTTCTTTCCAGCCTCAGAGAACAAAAAAAAAGTTCAAGCAGCTGAGGGAGGGAGGTTGCTGCTCAGACTTGGTCCTGGGATGAGAAGCAGCAGCACACACAGCCCTGCCCTGAGCTGAGCTGATCCTTAACCAGGCTCCCTCCAAGGGGCTGGGCCTCCCCAGGCTGACTCACCACGGGGGTTTGCTGGGTGCTGCTTCATCTGGGTAACTCCTCTTTTTATTTTCTTGTTTTTGGAGGCTTTTTTTTTTCTTTTCGCTTTCCAACTATAGGATGCTAACTTTTTACGACAACCTTCCTCCTACCCTAGAGCTTTCCGATGACTGAGCAGGTAAAGAATCCACCTGCAGTGCAGGAGACACAGGAGATGCATGTTCGATCCCTGGATTGGGAACATCCCCTGGAGGAGGAAATGGCAACCCACTCCAGGGTTCTTGCCTGGAAAATCCCATGGACGGAGGAGCCTGGTGGGCTAGAGTCCAAAGGGTGGCAAAGAGTCGGACATGACTGAGCACAAGTACGAGTGTGAACTGCAAAAGATCTGTTTGCGGATGAGCTAAAACACACAGGTGTAGAGCATTGCAGGCTTTGTGTTTTGCTCTACCAAGGCAAATTTCTCCTTGGAGTCCACCTCCTGAAATGCACAATGAATTCAGTCTGGATGAGCTGGGGACCTCAGGTGTGACTGGCCAGGCCGGGTCCCCACTCCTACCTGAACCAAGTCAGGGCAGCCACTTCCCTGTGCTTCAGGGAGCCCCATGCTGATTTCAAGTGTCATCGGCAGCACCCAGGCCTGAGGCCAGTTCAAAGGTTCTCCTGGGGAACTGGAGGACTCTGGGTACTGAGGCACATTCCCTGCACATTTGGAATCACTTAGGGAGCCAGGCTATTTAAATCAGTTCCCGGGGGTGGGATCAGTTGTTGAAAAAGCCCCTCAGGTGAGTTGGAGTTCAGCCCCCTTGCTGGTCTAGAGCAGGCTTCTCAAATTTGGGCGTGCACACATCACCTGGGAATCTTGTTAGAACACAGCCTCCGAGGCAGCAGGCTGGGGCTGGGGCCTGAGATTCTGCATTTCTAACAAGATTACAACTGATGCTGGTACTGCTGGCCCTTCAGTCACACTTTGAGGAACAAGGCTTTACTTTACAATGAGTTCTGCTTTGGCTTCTCTCTCTAAAAGCTAGGGGTGGAGGAAACCTTGAAGGAAGCCAGTTCCTTCTTGGTTTTCCCATGTTGGTGATGAAGAAGGCTTTTTTTTTGCATTTACTTGCTTCTACCACCGGGGTTCCCAGGTGGTGCTAGTGGTAAAGAACCCACCTATCAATGCAGGAGATATAAGAAACTTGGGTTCAATCACTGGATCAGAAAGATCCCCTGGAGAATGAAATGGCAGCCCACTCCAGTATTCTTGCCTGGAGAATCCCATGGACAGAAGAGCCTGCTGGGCTACAATTCAGGTGGTCTCAAAGAGTTGGACACGACTGAAGTGACTTAGCACAGCACGCACACTTCTACCCTCATACACCAGAAAACCCATCTTGGGGGAGGATGTGCTTTGCTTTAGTAAATAAGAACATGGCTATCTAGGGTGTCTCCTGCTGTCCCCCACGACCAGTTGCCGTCAAGAGCTCCTGCACCTTCTAACATGACAGCTAGGACCCCTGGTAGAAAAGAAATCACCAAATCTTCCTCCTGGGGACTTTAACCAAAACACATAGGCATTTGGAGCATAACAGCTAAAAAATGATTTTCATCTAAGATGATTTTCTAAAGTTTACTCCAACTTCTTTGTTGCTTTACTCTCACTAAGTCATGTCTGACTCTTTTGCAACCCATGGATTATAGCCCGCCAGGCTCCTCTATCCATGGGGCTTCCCCTGTAAGAACACTGGAGTGGGTTGCCATTTCCCCCTCCAGGGGAATCTTCATGACCCGGGGATCAAGCCCACATCTCCTGTGTCAGCCCCTTTCTCCAACTACCCCAGGATTACTTTGGTTAATCTCTTCTCCATGTCCCCCTTCCTAACACCCAGTATGTCTGCTACTGTAGGGCCACAGCACGTCAATTTTAAGTGTTGGTCTGCTTTTCTCAAAAGGCTGTCTTCTCCCTGAATGCAGAGCTGTGTCCCTCTGTCTTTGTATGACTGCCTCTTCTCTTCTTGAGAGAACAATGTTCACCAAAGGAATGATCAACAGTGTTTGTTGAGTGAGCGCTAAGCTGAGAAGGGATTCATTCAACAAACATTTACTCTGTGGCCTCTCTACCCAGATAGAGGAAAGCCCACCAGAGCAGCCGAGAGTTGCATGGGTGCCTTTGAGAAGTGGCCGTACCCAGACTCCTGGATTTGTTTCCTGCTGGTTTATGTTGATTTCTTCCATCTTGACTTCCTGGCCTGGTGCTTTGGTCTTTGTGAACTGGCAAGGCTGCTCTGCAAGCAAGGCTCACAGTGATATTTCCTGGGGCCTTTTCGACAAGGCCACAAAAGCCTATACAACTGCCAGTGAGCTGTTGAAATAAGAGGTTACTGTGTAAATAAAACACTTCATCTCTTTGCATTTCGTTATGTCAGAACAATGTATAAATCTGTCATATTATATCACAACATTAAACTAGGAATGTTCAGTCTCTGACTGGGGATTAAGCTCATCCTCAAATCATCCTGAAGGGCTAGACCCAGAGAGCCTGCTTAGCAAATGCTCTCCAGACCCTGAGACCAAGGTAATCATTTCCTGGGCCATCAGAAATGCAAAACGCCCTGGAGACATTCTATAACCTTCCTAAAAATTTCAGATCAAAGAGAGGTTCCCAAACAATAGAAGCCCTTCCTAACAATCTTCCCCTGCTTTTCTAAAGGCCAGGTTATCTGATCAGACTTCCCTTAGAGTAGATAAGCGTCCATAAAATGAGTGATAAATAGAGTCCATTTAGCAAGTGGGAGGAGAAGAAGATGGTTTTATAGATGGATTCAAAGATAAAAGTCCCCTTTTTAAGGCACTGAGAGGGAGTGAATTATTAAACCAGTTAGAGATTTGGAGATGGACAGAAGAGAAATTCCGTTTATTGGCTATTTGTCATATTTTAGTGGAAGGGTGAGTTTTATTAAAAGAAATATTATCCTGCAGAGAGAAAAAAAAAGAGGAAACTACAGTAGGGAAAGGAAGACATCATCCTTGATGTGGGTTCAATCTGGTGGATGATTAGATAAATTTTAATGTCTCTTCCAGAACTGGGATTCTACGATGCTACGAGGAAAAACTTTGTAAGTCCCTTTCTTAGGGTATGAGTGAGAACCACGTAGACAGATTTTGGTAAAGACCTCATGAGGAGAAGGTGGATGGCCGGGGTTGGGCTCACGGTACAACAATCCTCTCCTCACAGTGGTTTTGTGCTCATGTCTCCACGTCTTATTGACAGAGATGTTACTGCTCACCCGGTCTCTTCTATGGCTTTCTGCCATTGTTCCCACACCCGAGGAAAGAGCTGATGTGAGGCTAGCTGCCATATGTGGGCTCAGCAATTCTGTGAGGAATGTGCCGGAGCTTCCTTTCACAACATATCACTAGCAATTCTCTCCCAATCCTCTTTTCCAGCACCATCTTGCCCCCACATTTTTAATCTTTCTCTTGTCAACTAGCCATCTCTCTCCCTCAGACACAAGCTACTTCTCTTCTCCTTCTGAGTCTTCCTTTTCCTCCTTCTCGTCCTCCCTTCGCCCTCCCTCTCCCCTCCCCCTCCCACCTCATCCTCCCCTCCCCCTCCCATTCTCCCTCCTGCTTTCCCTTCCTTCCTGAAGCCTGTCTCCAAGGTGATTATAAAGTAGAGAGAACATAGATAAGAATACTTTAGAGACTGCCCTTGCAAACAACAGAGAAAGGATGTTTGCTACACCATTTGTGACATTAAGTGTTCTAATGAAAATTAAGAGAAATTTGAGCTGGAATGGAGCATGGGACAGAGATTAAGAAAGTTTGATGTGGATAAAGTCAAAAGCAAAAATAAACAAAGGATTGAAAAACCACTCTCCAATCCATTTGCCTAGGACAGTGAAAGATGATGAAAAAAACAAACAAACAAAAGAAAGCATGGAAACTATGTAACAGTGGAAAAGATTAGATTTTAAACAAAACTTTTACAAAAAAGACTAAGGGGGGGTAGAAATTTGAGCTATAATGATTGAAGAATAGGTGAAATTTGTTTAAGAAGAAAAGCTGTCATGAGGAGAGAGGTCAGATAGACAGCAATGTTCTGCTTTCAGACATATTACATGCTCAAAGGTGGAGAGATGAGAATATTGTCTTAGTGCTGAAGGACAGAGAAAGAGTAAACAGAAAAATAAAGGAGCTCTGGTCAAATTGGCTCATAAGGATAGATAAGTATCCTTTCAATGTCCCTAAATGCCAAGAAAATAGGGAACTTGAACTAATAATACTTTCAATATGCTACATTAAAACAAAATGTACTCTTGCAGAAACTAACTCTGAAACATTTTAAGACTCCAAGTTCATTCAATTAAGGTAAGCCTTTGGCAAATAAGATTAGTTGAATAATATTGGTATAATAAAAAACAGCAATGTTTTTCTCTGATTTATCAGTGTCAAGTACAATGTAAAAGCACATTTTTTATTCTATTTGAATATACGTTCTCTAAACTTATACAGATGTACTGATTGGTTATGAAAAATGTCAATTTGTCTACAATTATATTGAATTATTTGGGCAGATGCTTTATTTTAATAAGAATCATGTTTTGAAGTATGGCAGCTTGAAGATAATTTCCAAGATCTTCAGGGAATTTAATAATAAAATGATAACCAATTGAAAAATGGGAAAAATCTGAGTAGACATTTCTCCAAAGCAGATATACAGATGGCCAATAAGCACATGAAAAAGATGCTCAACATCATTAGTCATTAAGGAATTGCAGATCAAAACCACTATATCACTTCATGTGCCCCAAGATGGCTAGAATCAAAGACATAATAATGAATGTTGGTGAGAATGTAGAGAATTTGGAACCCTTAGCTACTGTGGGTCTGAATGTAAAGTATGCTGTTGCTGAGGAAACAGTGCTATAGTTCTTCAAAAATTAAATATAGAGTTACCCTGTGATCTAGAATTACACTTCTAGGTTCCACTCAAGAAAGATCAAAGCATATGTTCATGCCAAAACTTCTACATAAATAGTCAAAGCAGCATTATTCATAAGAACCAAAAAGTGGAGACAACCTCTATGTCCACCAACTGATGAACAGTCAAATACTAAATTTAGTATATCCATACAATGGGATATTATTTGGCCCTAAAAGGCATGAAATGCTGATACTTGCTGTAGCATGGATGAATTTTGAAAACATTATGCTAAATGACAGGAGCTAGACACAAAAAGCCACATGGATATTTTATTTACATGAAATGAGCAAAACAGGTAAAGAGACACAAGGTATATCAGCAGTTGCTGAAATAGAAGAAAAGGGAGGGGAGTTAAGGAAAATGACTCTAATGGGTATGAATTTTCTTTGGTGGGGGTGATGAAAATATTCTGGAATTGGGTAATGGCGATGGTTGTACAATTTTGTAAATATACTAAAAACCACTGAATTGTATACATTAAAATGGCTAACTTTATGCTATGTGAATTATATCTCAATTTAAAAAAGAACTCTAGGGATTTTAAAACCTTAGAATGATTAAATAGAGCTAATTAATGGATCATCACTTGATACCTAAATTATTTCAAAGGAAGATAAACCCCTGAAACATTGATCGCTGAGCATAATTTTATGTTTATATGTTTACATTTAATATGCTACCAATAAGCTATATCTTTCATTAATTTTTGCCATTTTCAGAGGGATATAAAATTGTAGCAAGTGCATCTTAGAAACTTGCATTAGATGTCTTTATGAGTTCTTGTTGATTAAAATGCTGATTTTTGACAGACAATTCTCCATTATCCATTTAGAAATTTTCTCTATGAAATAAATGTTAGTCACTTTGGTTCAGTTTAAAGTTACAGTTAATATTGGTATTTGAAACCATTCTAGGAGTAACAGTGACAGAAAAAACATAACTACAAATGTCCTTCTATGTTTCAAGGAAAAGAATGGTTTTCCTCTAAAATACCCTGTTGTTTTCTGTTTTTGTTGTTGTTGTTCAGACCAATTTACACTCTTGAAACTTACTGAGGGCTCCAAAGCATTCATTTATGGACAGGTACTGATGAATAGCTACTGATAATGACTGTATTGGAAATTGAGACTGAGAACTTCTAAAAAGGCTTATTTATTGTTTGTTTGAGGTTAGTAATGATGAAAACATATGCTAATAACATCTTCTGAAATTATTTCTCATGGTCTTGTAGGATTTATGCTAAAGTGCCAGTATGTTCCAGAGAATAAAGAGCACAAGGAAAGGCAAAGCTTGGAATGTAAATTTTGTTTGCCTTGGTTTATAATACCTGAACCTGAAAAGCTATGGAATGTGTTAATGGCTTAGCAAAGTTTGCTCATGTTGATGGAATTGCTTCCTTGGTTCACTGTTTATTGCTTTCGCTTACAATGTGAAGGGTTAATCTTTCAGTGTCATCTACCTACATAGCAAAGATTGTCCTAAGAGTAACCTTCTGTGCTTTATGCTGACTTTGTCACATCCTGCATTATTTAAGAAAACAACAACAACAATAAAAGAAGAATCCTCACTTCTGAAAGACCTAACGTTTTTACCATTATGCTACCTTCAAGAAAGTAGGGAAAACCACTAGACCATTCAGGTATGACCTAAATCAAATCCCTTATGATTATACAGTGGAAGTGAGAAATAGATTTAAGGGCCTAGATCTGATAGATAGAGTGCCTGATGAACTATGGACTGGGGTTCCTGACATTAGGGATCAAGACCATCCCCATGGAAAAGAAATGCAAAAAAGCAAAATGGCTGTCTGGGGAGGCCTTACAAATAGCTGTGAAAAGAAGAGAGGCGAAAAGCAAAGGAGAAAAGGAAAGATATAAGCAGCTGAATGCAGAGTTCCAAAGAATAGCAAGAAGAGATAAGAAAACCTTCCTCAGAGATCAATGCAAAGAAACAGAAGAAAACAACAGAATGGGAAAGACTAGAGATATCTTCAAGAAAATCAGAGATACCAAGGGAACATTTCATGCAAAGATGGGCTCGATAAATGATAGAAGTGGTATGGACCTAACAGAAGCAGAAGATATTAAGAAGAGGTGGCAGAGGTGTACAGAAGAACTGTACAAAAAAGATCTTCACGACCAAGATAATCATGATGGTGTGATCACTCACCTAGAGCCAGACATCCTGGAATGTGAAGTTAAGTGGGCCTTAGAAAGCATCACTACGAACAAAGCTAGTGGAGGTGATGGAATTCCAGTTGAGCTATTTTAAATCCCGGAAGATGATGCTGTGAAAGTGCTGCACTCAATATGCCAGCAAATTTGGAAAACTCAGCAATGGCCACAGGACTGGAAAAGGTCAGTTTGCATTCCAACCCCAAAGAAAGGCAATTCTGAGAATTTTGAGCATTACTTTACTAGCGTGTGAGATGAGTGCAATTGTGCAGTAGTTTGAGCATTCTTTGGCATTGCCTTTCTTTGGGACTGGAATGCAAACTGATGCTTCAGCAATACGTGAACTGTGAACTTCCAGATGTTCAAGCTGGTTTTAGAAAAGGCAGAGGAATCAGAGATCAAATTGCCAACATCTGCTGGATCATCAAAAGAGCAAGAGAGTTCCAGAAAAACATCTATTTCTGCTTTATTGACTATGCCAAAGCCTTTGATTGTGTGGATCACAATAAACTGTGGAAAATCCTGAAAGAGATGGGAATACCAGACCACCTGACCTGCCTCTTGAGAAACCTGTATGCAGGTCAGGAAGCAACAGTTAGAACTGGACATGGAACAACAGACTGGTTCCGAATAGGAAAAGGAGTATGTCAATGCAGAGTACATCATGAGAAACACTGGGCTGGATGAAGCACAAGCTGGAATCAAGATTGCCGGGAGAAATATCAATAACCTCAGATATGCAACTGACACCGCCCTTATGGCAATAAGTGAAGAGGAACTAAAAAACCTCTTGATGAAAGTGAAAGAGGAGTGAAAAAGTTGGCTTAAAGCTCAACATTCAGAAAATGAAGATCATGGCATCTGGTCCCATCACTTCATGGGAAATAGATGGGGAAACAGTGGAAACAGTGTCAGACTTTATTTTGGGGGGCTCCAAAATCACTGCAGATGGTGATTGCAGCCATGAAATTAAAAGACGCTTACTCCTTGGAAGAAAAGTTATGACCAACCTAGATAGCATATTGAAAAGCAGAGACATTACTTTGCCAACAAAGGTCCATCTAGTCAAGGCTATGGTTTTTCCAGTGGTCATGTATGGATGTGACAGTTGGGCTGTGAAGAAGGCTAACACCGAAGGATTGATGCCTTTGAACTGTGGTGTTGGAGAAGACTCTTGAGAGTCCCTTGGACTTCAAGGAGATCCAACCAGTCCTTTCTGAAGGAGATCAGAAAGGGGGATTTCTTTGGAAGGACTGATGTTGAAGCTGAAACTCCAGTACTTTGGCCGCCTCATGTGAAGAGTTGACTCATTGGAAAGGACTCTGATGTTGGAAGGGATTGGGAGCAGGAGGAGAAGGGGACCGAGGATGAGATGGCTGGATGGCATCACTGACTCAATGGACATGAGTCTGAGTGAACTCTGGGAGTTGGTGGTGGACATGGAGGCCTGGCATGCTGCGATTCATGGGGTCACAAAGAATCGGACACAACTGAGTGACTGAACTGAACTGAACTACCTTCAATGTTTATTGTTAATTTTCCTGTCACTTCAATTAAATGGGTAACAAGTATGGTTTCTTAGGCACCCACTTAATCAAGTGCCTTTAACTCCTCTGATAATATTTTTTATTTTGTCTTCCTCAAATCAGACACTCAGTATAGAACAAAAATAAATAAAGTAAAGCTTTCAGGATATCTTTTGTATCTAAAACTGTACTTATGATTTCCCAGATAGCCCCTGCAAAACCACAAAGATGTATTCTTTCACTGTGTAAAGCACTAGAAATAATTAGGTTTTTTTTTAAAAAAATCTATATTCCTATTGACAGGCTGCATGAAAAGAGATGTCAGATTGAAAGAGATGTGTATCCTCCTCTAGGTAAATATTTTATAAGTAAAATATTTCAGAAACTGCATCCTCTATGAGAGGTTCCTGGGAATTTGTCAATGTCCTTGTGGTCCATGACACGTTTCTATTTATCAAAGTCTTGGTGTGGTTTTGATTGAGGGTTTTAGGCATCAACGGTCAAGTGTTGTTAGTCATAAATTTCAGCTATTATTTAAAGTGCTTATTTGCCACAAGCTTATCATTCATTTGAATCTGACATCTTCTAGGCCAGTGGTTCTGGGGATGTCCATCAGATACATGTATGCATGTCGTTCACTCTCTGAGTTGTGTCTGACTCTGTGACCCCATGGACTACAGCATGCCAGGCTTCCCTGCCCTTCACTATATCCCAGAGTTTGCTCAAACTCATGACCATTGATTCAATGATGCCATCCAACCATCTCATCTTCTGTTGCCCCTTCTTTTGCCTTCAGTCTTTCTCAGCAGCAGGGTCTTTTCCAATGAGTCAGTTCTTCGCCTCAAGTGGCCAAAGTATTAGAGCTTCAGCTTCAGCATCAGTCCTTCTAATGAATACTCAGGGTTGATTTCCTAGGTTTTATAAAAAATACAGATGTCTAGACTCTACTTACTAAGTCTCTTTACTTGATAATCTTGGGATAGTTTTAGCATATGTTTTGCATATTGTTGATTTATTATGTGTTTTTTTTGTCTCAGGATTATTTTATATGTCAAAATTATATCCTCTGTAAAAAGTATATTCATCTAGTTTTACAAATCAGATGTAATATTTCACTAGCTTCTTTGAAAATGGGCCTAAGTGTGGTCCTTAGCAGACATTTCACCACAGTTTTTGAAATGGCTTGATTATCTTGTTTTTCATGCCATATGTACAACTGGATTTGCTTGTCAGTTGCATCATCCTTGTTATGGACACTCATGAGAGCTTTCACATTGGCTATGTATCAGTAATAAATTAACCACAGCTATTCGAACCTCTGTCATCTATAGACAGTTTTTGTATTATTTTGATGTTTTTCTGCTGTAGGTAGGACAGTTTGGAAAGTCACCAGTGATGGCAGAAAACAGGGAGTTTGATCGTATTTCCTTCTTCACATCAGAACCTGGGCAGTCTTCTCCCCGCTTCGGCCCCAACACTTCATCTCTGGTTCTGCGCTGGCTCCTTTCCTTTTGCTAACCAAGGGTTTTCATGTTTCTCCCTTGTTTGGGGACTGTCCTCTTTTTCTCTTCCTTCTGTTTCTTATCTCTCCTGTTCCCAATGATTAGTTTATTATTTTATGGATCCTCTTCTCTCTGATCAGGGCTCTCTCTCCTCCCCACCTCCCAGGTCTTTACTATTGCCACCCCAATTCCTGTCGGCAGCCCCCTGCTAACCTCTGGATCCTCCTGTCAAATCAGGTCACTCCCATCCAACTCTATCCACCTTCCCTCCTGATTTTGTCTACCTTTTCTTCAGGATAAACTCCTTATTTACAGGGAACTCTACTCAAAGTTCTGTGGTGATCTAAATGGGAAAGAAATCCAAAAAAGAGGGAATATGTGTATATATATGTATATAGCTGATTCAATTTGCTGTACAGCAGAAACTAACAACATTGTAAAGCAAATACACTCCAATAAAAATTAAAAACAACAACAAAAAACCAAGCCCCCTCAAAAAAAACCAAAAAAAGCTCCTTATTGCATCATAAGCAAACTCTTTGTTCAGAATGCATTTCTAACACCACTTTACCTGCTTACTAGAGCAGAAAACACTCACATAATGTTACTGAAACTGTTTCTGAGTTGCTCTGCGGAGGGGGGGTTCCCAAGTTGAAAATCAATCTGGTGCTTTCCTAAGTGCTTTAAGTGCTTTTCCGAATTAAAGGAAAGAATCAAATATCCAAGCAGAATTTTAACATAAAAATTAACAGCTGGTGGATAAAGAATCTCTGAGAGCCTCTTGTTATCTGAGTTAGACATTCTTTATTGAACTTCATTTGAAACATGCAACTTGGCATTAAATTCACAGCTGCAAGATTTCTAGGAGGGAGAAAAAAAAAAAAAACAGTCTGGATATGGTTACATTGGCTCCAAAAGAAAGACACCCTATCTGTGGTCTTATTCTTCAGGTAATCTGAAGTAGTGGTAGGAACTGCTTTTCGTATTGCTTGAGAGGCATCACTACAAACTGTCGCTGGGACCAGGGGTCATTCTTTACTGGCTTCTCTCAGTCTGTGCCTTTGGGGTCTGGCCGACCATTTGGAGGCTTAAGTCTCACTCTTAGAGATATTTTCTTTGCTTTTTTCTCAGTTGCATCATCCTTGTTATGATGCAACTGGCAAAAACAATTTCTAAAAACAAATATCTACTTAATTTTGGTATAAGGTCCCAAAACTTTGGTGCACCAAATGTAATTTGTAATGTAAATTTTTTCAAATATAATTGCCTTTGCCAGCACGATGCTTGAATAACAAGCACTCGGTTTACAGTTATGCTGTCCACATAATTTGCTAGCTGCACACTGATCTCCTCCGCCTCCCTCCCCTTAAACCTTCTCTCTTCCCACAAGCTTCCTCAACTTCATTTACTCTGAGAAAGCTTCTGATACACTGGGCATTTTTCTAAGCTAGCATGTCGCAAACTTTGCTTCACAAAGAATCAGCTGAAAACTGTTGGTTGCGGAGTCGTGTCTGACTCTTTGTGACCCCATGGACTGTAGCCTGCCAGGCTCCTCTGTCCGTGGCATTTCCCAGGCAAGAATACTGGAATGGGTTGCCATTCCCTTCTCCAGGGGATCTTCCTTACCCAGGGATTGAACCCATGTCTCTTGCACTGTAGGCAGATTTTTAACCATCTGAGCCACCAGCAAAGTCCTTTAGATTCAGCTGGGAAACGTTAAAAAATCCTCCTCAGGATATCTGGGGGAGTGGGCCAAGTATCACTATGTATAGTTTAGGTTTTCAGACGATTCCAAAAATGAAATGAAGCTTGGAAACCATAGTTCTAAGTGATTTATCTATAGCTACTCATCATCTTGGCTATTACTATTCAGAGTTATCAGACTATCCCAGATCACATGGATTGGCCAATCTGGCTCATCTCAAGTTATCGATGATGATTCATCATCCTTAATCTCCTCACTCTTCTCACTTATCCTCCAGGAAACTGCACTTGTACCCTGATTTTCTCTTACCCTTGTTTATTGCTTCCCTTCTCCTTTCTGTCTTGCTAGTATGGTTATGCTCCAGAATTCAGGCCTTGATCATCTCTTATTTATCTAAAACTTACTCTCTTGATCTCATTCAGGCTTGTGGATGAAAATACCCTCTATAGGCTGACAGTTCTCATATTCTTACAGTTGTATTTCTAGTTCCAAATTTTCTCCTAAATTCCAGATTCCTAAGGCCAGTTCTCTATTCCATATCTCTGCTTGGATGTCTAATAGTCATGATGATTGACATATTCAAAACAGAATATATGGTTATTTTCTAATTATCCCTCCAAACCTACTCCTTCTACAGAAGTTTCCATTTGAACAGATCATTTCATTTTTTGAGTTGCTCAGATGAAAAAGAAATCACCCTTGACCCCTCTTTCTCTAAGCATATTGAATCTGTCAGATAATCCTGTTGGCTCTATTCTTCAGAGTACCTCCAGAATCCAAACACTTCTGACCGCTTCCGCTGATACCACCCTGGTCTGAGCTGCCATCATCTCTCAGCTACATCACTGTAAGCACCTCCTCACTCTTCTCCCCTCTCCTTGTCTATCAGACCTCCCTGCAGTTTCCTGTCAGTACAGCCCCCAGAGTCATCCTTAAAGACACAGTTCAGCAGTGTCACTCCTCTGCATGGCTTTCCACTTGCTGTTCAGTCACTAAGTTGTGTCTGACTCTTTGTGATCCCATGCACTGCAGCATGCCAGGCTTCCCCGTCCTTCACCATCTCCAGGAGTTTGCTCAAACTCATGTTCATTGAGTTGGGTGATGCTATCCAACAATCTCATCCTCTGTCACCCTCTTCTCCTCCTTCCCAGTATCAGAGTCTTTCCCAGTATCAGAGTCTTTTCCAATGAGTTGGTTCCTCACATCAGGTGGCCAAAGTACCGGAGCTTCAGCTTCAGCATCAGTCCTTCCAATGAATATTCAGGGTTGATTTCCTTTAGGATTGACTGGTTTGATCTCCTTGCAGTCCAAGGGACTCACAAGAGTCTTCTCCAGCTCCACAATTCAAAAGCATCAATTCTTTGGTGCTCAGCCTTCTTTTTGGCTCAACTCTCACACCCGTACATAACTACTGGAAAAACCAAACCTTTCTCTGCGTTTTAATATGCTATGTAGATTTGTCATAGTGTTCCACTATGGTGGAATCCAAGATTCTTAGGATGGCCTTCAAGGCGCATGGGATTTCATTCCCGATTGTCTCTCTGGTCTATGTGATTTAGTTCCTGATCGTCTCTCTGACCTCAACTCTAACAGCTCCCCACCTTGCTTGTTGTGCAACAGCATGGTTGGGCTGAATAACAGCCCCCAAAGATGTTCATGTCCGTCTCTGGAGCCAGTGAATGCTACTCAATGTAGCAAGAGACTTTGCAGATGGGATTAAGTTAAAGATCTCAAGATGAGGGGATCATCTTGGATTACCTGGGTACACCCAATGGGATCACAATTTTCCTTATATGAAGGAGACAGGAAGATGTGACCATGGAAGCGAGAGGTTGTAAGGTGACTTGGGAAAGTCACTAATCTGGCCAACATCAATATCATCATCTGTAACATGGCAAAAATACTCACTTCACTGGATCACTGTGAAGATAAAGTAAAAAAAAAAATTTAAATCTTGTATACTTGCCGTTTGAAATGCTATGTAAAATTTTCTATTTTATATTTCATAAGTTTTATCATATTTATTTTGGACCCAATTTTCCACCAGTCTGTGGGAAAAAGGCAAAAGTCTTTTAAATACGTATTCTTTATGTACTTTAATTATTTAGGAATTTGAGGAGTTAATCGTGCAACTGTGATATATGTGTTTTCAGATGTTCATTCAGGTCACAGACAACATTACAGAAAAGAACTAGACCAGGTACAAAACTCCTTATACCCTAAGTGAATTCCTATCTATAGTTAACATTATTCAAACATTCAGGAATTCACCTACCTTGAGTATGCAAGTATACCCTTGGTTCATGAGGAGTTTTTTGAGCTTTTAAATTGCATTGCTAAAATCCTGGTATACAGTGTCTGTGACAACTTCTTTACTGATGGTTAGTTGGGTAATTTTTTTCCCTTAGTGAACTCACTTGAATTCTATGGATCATCCTGGTCTCCTCTTGGCAGTTTCTTGGGTTTATGTTTTGGAAGAGAGGGGCATTTTTTCCCCCTCAAGCCTTAGGATTGCTGTCTATTTCTCTGTGATTTCTCACTAGTAATCTATTTGGGTCCTTGATTGCACCTTCACATTCCTTTTATAGGCTGAATATAATCTATCTTGGTCTGAAAGGATGTTAACACTTACAGTGGCCAAGTACTCTTTTACTCCTCTCCATCTCTTGGGATTTGATTCCCTCTTAGCAATGTTTGTCCTGTCTGCACAGGTTGAAGATCATTCTCTGTAACAGACACGGTAGAAGTTATGAACATTGCCAGATAATTTTGTACTTTCAGTTTTTTTAAGGCATCAGTTTCAATAGAGAATTAGGAGTTCTCTGCTTTCCAATATGACTGTGCTGTGTGTGCTGTGCTAAGTCACTCCAGTTGCACCTAACTCTTTGTAACCCTATGGACTGTAGTCCATCAGGCTCCTCTGTTCATGGAATTCTCCAGGCAAGAATCCTGGAGAAGGTTGCCATACCCTCCTCCAGGGGATCTTCCTGGCCCAGGCATCAAACCCACATCTCTAACGTCTCCTGCACGGGCAGGCAGGGTCTTCACCACTAGTGCCGCCTGACCAGATTTAACTTCATGAGACAAATTTTATATTTTTCCCTATAAATTATATTTTTACTCATTAGGTTTCATTTTCCTCACTTGGCTTTATTTTTCTTTTTATATAAAAAACTTCATTTAGCTTAACTTCTGGGTTCTTTGTATGTTGCATTATTTAGGATTTTAGTTACACCCCGAGGTTGAATTAGTTCCCATATTTTAATATATTCAGCTTCTTAATATGTGAAAATGTAAAATGTGTACCTGGCACAATTTCTCAGGGGAAAAACTCAGTGAAATGTGTTGATATTTCCCTTTTTTCAGCTCCCGAAATAGCTGCCTTATGTTCCTTTACCCTGTGTGTGTGAAACACCTGCCCTCCCTCTGCAGTGGTCTCTCAGGACATCAATTCTGTCTAGTGAACTAATTTTATTACCTGGACTGCTTGTTGTTGGTTTTTTTTTTTAACTAAACAAGGAAACTATGAAAATAAAGACAGAAAAAGGAAATTTCTCTTCAATTGGTTTACTCCAAAATTAATGTTCTGACAGTCATTGCAACACATTTTATTTTGCCTTACCAGTAAGTGGAAAGCAATGTCTCAGTTACCCATAACTTCCCTCTGTTTTGCTTTGTAAAGAGATATTCAGTTAGAAAAAGACTAATTGCATGGCTGTCCTCCAGTCTTTGGGAAGGAAACATCTAGAAATCCAACTCTTTAAAAAAATTCTGATTAACACAGTAAATGTGAAAATGTTGCCCCTGGGATCTCCATTTCGGGCTCTCTTGACTTTCTGACTGGGGCGCATCAGTGGTGTCCTTTTAATGGTGATGGTTATAGTAACACAGTGAGTGCCTCCTCTGTGTCAGACACTGCAAGAATGACAGGAATGTGGTTACACTCAGTCCTCATGGCAGACCGTGACGCAGGTGCTACTGCTATCATCATTTACAGAAAAAAGAAGCAGAGGTTGAGAGAGGTTAACAAAATTATCCAGTCCAGACAGATATTAACTGGCAGAATCGAAGTGCATTTGACTTGGAGGTCTGCTTCCATTCACAAGGCAATATGTTTTTCTGAAATTTGCCACCATTAGAGACACCCTGAAAGTTCAGTTCCCCTCAAGTGACTCCTGCATCATTCTGGGATGTGTCCCAGGGTGCTCATTAATAACACTCTGGAGTTAGCTCAGGGAATCTTTCGTTTATCCACTTTTAGTCTTCTCTCAGGCTTCCCCGGTGGCTTAGCGGTAAAGAACCTGCCTGCCAATGCAGGAGACGTGGATTCTATCCCTGGGTTGGGCAGATCCCCTGGAGAAGGAAATGGCAACCCACTCCAGTGTTCTTGTCTGGAAAATCCCATGGATACTGACAGATGAATGGATATAGAAGCTGTGGTACATATATACAGTTTTAAATCAGTTCTAATGAGGTGGACTGCTAGGAGGGATTGGGGGCAGGAGGAGAAGGGGACAACAGAGGATGAGATGGCTGGATGGCATCACTGACTCAATGCACATGAGTTTGGGTGAACTCCGGGAGTCAGTGATGGACAGGGAGGCCTGGTGTGCTGCAATTCATGGGGTCGCAAAAAGTCAGACATGACTGAGCAACTGAATTGAACTGAACTGAATGAGGTAGATGAACCTAGAGCTTATTATACAGAGTGAAGTAAGTCAGAAAGAGAAATATAAATATTGTATACTGATGCATCAGAGAAGGCGATGGCACCCCACTCAAGTACTCTTGCCTGGAAAATCCCATGGACGGAGGAGCATGGTAGGCTACAGTCCATGGGGTTGCTAAGAGTCAGACATGACTAAGCGACTTCACTTTCACTTTTCACTTTCCTGCATTGGAGAAGGAAATGGCAACCCACTCCAGTGTTCTTGCCTGGAGAATCCCAGGGACAGGGGAGCCTGGTGGGCTGCCGTCTATGGGGCTGCACAGAGTCAGACACGACTGAAGTGACTTAGCAGCAGCAGCAGCATTCTGATGCATATATATGGAATCTAGAAAGATGGTACTGATGAATTTATTTTCAGGGCAGCAGTGAAGAAACATGTACAGAGAATAGACCAATGGACATGGAGGGAGGGAAGGAGGGAAAGGGTGAGATGTATGGAGAAAATAACATGGAAATTCACAATACCATATGTGAAATAGCCAATGGGAATTTGCTGTATGACTCAGGGAAATCAAACAGGGGCTCTGTGATAGACTGAAGGGTGGGATGGGGAGGGAGATGGGAGGGACGTCTGGGAAGGAGGAGACAGAGGTATATCTGGCTGACTCTTGTTGATGTATGGCAGAAAACCACAAAATTCTGTAAAGCAATTACCCTTCAGTTAAAAATTAAAAAAACAAAAACAATCCCATGGACAGAGGAGTATACAGGCTACAGCCCATGGAGTTGCAAAAGAGTAGGACACAACTGAGCGACTAAATAACAAATCTTCTTTCAGTAATAATTATGCCATTGCTGAAGTCTACACCATCCTCAGAATCTTCTGAAGGGCCTTCTCCATTGATCCTCCTTCTGCTCCCCCAGGCACTTCATGAGAACTGTTTCCCAAATGTGCCAAAGGCAGTAGACATCCATCCTGCCTGATGAAGCTGCTCTCCCCAGCTGGGTAGGCTGAGAGTTTGGGGCTCCATCACTACCCATGTGGACCAAGGGAATGGGTCCCATCATGGAAGCAGCAGATGTGCTGGAATAACAGGAAATCTTCAGATGCCAAGACCTCCTGTCTCTTCTTTGCCCGTCTGTGCCTCCCAGCAAATGTCTCAGCAACACCGCCTGTGCTCTTTTCTATTTGGCATTCCCCCTCCTCCCTCCAACTCCCCTTTACCTGACAAGGTCTTCTTCATTGTTTAAGATCCAATTCACAGGCCACCAGGTCTCAGAACCCTTCCCTGACTATTCCCTACAGCTTGTTAGTTGCCCTCCACTGTGCTTCCATAGTATCCTTTACTTGTGTCAAAAGCCCCCTGATATGTTGTATTGTAAATATTGCATATGAATCTTTTAATCTCACTAGGCAATTGTGTGCAGGATACAGTTAAAGAGTAGGAATGATTATCCATCTTTGTGTCCCAGCCCAGCATCTGGCACGTAGTATCAGGTCAATAAATGTTAAAAAATAAATCACTCTTATGTTTATAGCTAGAATAAGTCAAAGGATGGATGGTTCAATAAATCTTCCTTATTAAGTTTCCCTTGACCTTTCCCACGTTCACGTCTAATCATCTCTTCCCTGGATCCCTGAAGCAGTCTCTCACCTCTTTTTATAGTGGTAAAATATACATAATATTAAATTTATTGTTTCATTTATCTTAAAGTATACAAAGCCTCTCCACTCTTAACCTGTGTCCCTGACTTCAGTAAATCCTCCTTAATACCACCCTTCACTTAGTTGCCCAAATGAACAATAAATAGAACTGTCATGATTCAGCAATTCCACTCCTGGGTATATATCAGAAGAAAATGAAAACACTAATTCAAAAAAATACATGCACCCCTATGTTCCTAGCAGCAATGTTCACAATAGCCAAGATATGGAAGCAACTTAAATGTCTATTAACAGATGAACGGATAAAGAAGATGTGATACATATATACAAAGGGATATGACTCAGCCATAAAAAAGAATGAAATTCTCATTTGCAACAATGTGGATGGACCTAGAGAGTATTATGCTGTTATCTCTTAAATGTGGAATCTGAAAAAATTTAAAAATGCATGTATATAATAAAACAGCAAAAGACCCAAAGATATAGAGTAAAAACTAGTGCTAACCAATGGGGAGAAGGAAGTGGGGTGGGGCAAGATAACCACTATGTGTAAAACAAACTACAAGGATATATTGTACAGAATGAAGGATACAGCCAATATTTTATGGTGTTTTTAAATTTAAAAACTTTAAATATGTGGTACACCTGAAACTAATATAATGCTGTAAATCAGCTATACTTTCAACAAAGATAAAAGAAAGAAATGTCACATAAAATCCATGTTTGCATCTCCCTGGACCTAAACATGTGTGTCAGAGTCCACGTGGGTTTGCTGTGTGTATTTATAACTGCCTACAGGTCACCTCCACTGGGATGTCAAGTCACTACATCAAGGCCAATTCATCCCAGATGATCACAGTGTCTCTCAACAAGGTGACTTCTCATCCTAACTTTTTCAGTTTTCTCTTTCCCTGTGTTAGAATCCTGAACATCGTCCTTGCTTCTCCCATTCTCTTATAACCCCTAAACTAGCTTCAAGCTGTGATTCTTCAGCCTTTGAAATTTCTTTTATAGTTTACCTTTAATCTCTGCTACGTCCTAGCTCTGTGACCTTAACCTCTCTGCATCTCAGGTTCTCCTTACATAAAATAGGACTTTTTTTTTTTTAATCTTCGAAGCTGGGGTTGTTAGAATCTAAGGTACACATTTGAAACACTCGAGGACTTCTGTGGTGGCTCAGTAGTAAAGAATCTGACTGCCAATGTAGGAGGCAGAGGTTCGATTTCTGACCCAGGAAGATTCCACACGCCAAGGAGCGACTAAGCCCACGCACCACAACTACTGAGCTGTGCTCTAGACCCTGGGAGCTGCGACCACCGAGCCCACGTGCCTAAAACCGGTGCCCTGCAGTAACAGAAGCCACGCCAATGCACTTGTGCACTGCAACTTGAGAAAAAGCCCACGCAACAATGAAGACCCAGCATAGCCAAAGATAAATCAATAAAGCCACAGTAAAAACAGTATAAACAAAGCTGCTTGATATCTGACACATAGCAAGTGCTGGACAAATGATAGATATGATTGTTACTATTTCCAACATCATTACATCAATATGGGATATTCATGATCGTCTCATAGCAGGTGTCCTCACCCATCCCCTATCATTCTTGAACAAAACTTTCCAACCATCCTTATAAAACCAGGTGTATCATATTTTATGCCAAGAATATATAAGGGCTTCAAGCTACTTATTTTAAAAAGCATAAATTTTCTGCCTCATTTTTCCCACAACATGGCCTCGCCTTCCTTATTATTCATTTATTCATCCATTCAACAGATATGTGACAGGTGCTGTGCTAAGCTTTAGGGATAGGATGACAGATAAAAATAAGACATTACTTCTGCCCTGAGGGAACTTATGGCCCTGAATAATATATATATATATAATATATATTTCACCATCCTGAAAAAATATATATATTATACATGTATATATATAATATATATATTTTATTTTATATATATATATATACACACACACACATAGTGTGTGTCTGTGTGTGCTCAGTTGCTCAGTCAGGTCCAACTGTTTGCAACCCCATGGACAGTAGCCTGCTACTGTAGACAGGAGTAGACAGGCTCCTCTGTCTATGGGATTATCTAGGCAAGAATGCTGGAACAGGTTGCCATTTCCCACACCAGGGGATCTTCCTGACCCAGGGATAAACCCTCATCTCTTGTGTCTCCTGCACTGGCAGGCAGATTCTTTACCATTGCACTACCTGGGAAACCCATATATTAATATATATGGTCCTTTCAGCTATAGGACAGCCTTGATGGAAGCATATAAGATGCCCATGGGAGCCTATAGGAGAATATATAGCCGAGTTTGAACTCAGTCTTCACGTGTATAAAGGAATTAGCTAAACAAAGACAACAAATAGAGGGGGCAGCAGAAAGGGGGTTTCAGGGAGTGGCTCAGAGAAGGACATACCAGCTAGCGGGAACAACTCAGAGACTAGCAAGTAGTATGGACCGAAAATTCCCCCCCCCTCCCCAGATTCATATTTTAAAAACTTAACCCCCCAGTGTGTTGCCATTTGGAGATGGAGCTTGTGGGTGGTAATGAGGGTTAGACTGGGACATGGGGATGAGGCCATGATCCTACAGGATTAGTGTCCTTATAAGACACACCAAGGAGCTGGTTCACTCACCAGCCTTTTCTCTCCACAGGCATGCACCAAGGAATGGCCATGTGAAGACACAGCAAGAAGGTGGCTGTCTGCAATCCAAAGAGAGAGTCCTTACTGGACATCAGTCCTGCTGGCACCTTGGTCTTGGACTTCCAGTCATCAGAACTGTAAGAATATACATTTCTATTATTTAGGCATCCAATCTATAGCATCTTGTTAGGTTAACCTGACCTGACTAGGACAGAGGGTAATTCAGGATCTGGGGAGGGGGACAGGGGATAAGAATGGACAAGGCTAGGCTGAGGGAAAGTGACAACTACAATATGAAAGGTCTTGTGTCCAAGGATGGGGCTGCCTCCTGGAGGTACTAGGTGAGTCACTGATTGGTTTTAGCACAAGAGTTAGTTACATGGTCATTTATATCAGGGGGGCCATTCTGTGGAGGAGGGATTTGGAGAAGGCAGCAGTGGAGGCAGGAAGAGCCATTTAGTGGCTGTAGCAGGAATAGAGGTAAAACCCGATGAAGTCCTGAGTTAACCTAGAGACTTCCTTAGTAAGTTCCTGAGTTAAGGTGGAGATGTCTAGGTGAGGGATATAGGGAAGTGGATGGATTTGAGGTTCAATCTGATGAGAGCTGCAGCTCTGAGTGGGAGATGTGGAAAGATGCGTGGGGACACAAGGGAGCAGCCTCAGTCAGTTTCACTTTGAAGGGAGCCTGTGGTGGTTTAGCAGCTAAGTTGTGTCCAACTCTTATGACCCCTTGATCTGTAGCCCACCAGGCTCTTCTGTCTGTGGGATTTTCCAGGCTAGAATACTGGAACAGGTTGCCATTTCCTCCTCTAAGGGAAACTTCCTGACCCAGGGATCAAACCCATGTCTCCTGCATTGCAGGCGGATTCTTTACCACTGAGCCACCAGGGAAGGCCCTTGAAGGGAATCCACCCCTCTCCAATATGCTTGTCTCCATGACTTTCACCTGTTAACACCTCCCTGATCTTAGAGCCTCCCCATGCTTACAAAATGTCTCAAGACTAATATGAAGTCATTCCCCTGACCTCTTTCTCTCACTTACATAGTCTAATCTCTCTCAGTTTAGCTGTGAATTATGCATTATCTTTATGGTTATCAGATATATCAAGCCAATTGTATTATAAGCTCCTTATGGCCAGGAGTCCAGCACCTCACTGCATGTGCCAGGGCAGCTCTTCTTAACCCCTCTTTCTCTCTGTGACACTCATGAATGGAGATAGTCACAAGTCCCGAATGCAGAACCTAGATGTCACTGTAACTCCACTCACTTCCACCCCACTAAAGAAAGCAAATCAGAATGATCACAAGTGCTTGGGGGATGACTTTAAATAGGATCTAATTTACTAAGGGGCTGACCAGGTGGTGCAATGGCAAAGAATCTGCTTGCCGATGCAGGAGACAGAGTTCAATCCCTGGGTCAGGAAGATCTCCCGGAGGAAGGCATGGCTACCCACTCCAGTATTCTTGCCTGGAAAATTCCATGGACAGAGGGGCCTAGCAGACTATAGTCCATGGGGTCGCCAAGAGTTGGACACAACTTAGTAATTAAACAGCAACAGCAATTTACTAAGAAAGTTGCTGTCGTTTAGTTGCTAAGTCATGTCTGACTGTGACCCCACAGACTGCAGCACACTAGGTACCCTGTCCTTCACTATCTCTAGGAGTTTGCTCAAACTCATGTTCATTTGCTCAAACTCATTGAGTTGGTGATGCTATCTAACCATCTCATCCTCTGTCAACTCCTTCTCCTCCTGCCCTCACTCTTTCCCAGCATCAGGGTCTATTTCAATGGGTTGTCTCTTTGCATCAAGTGGCCAAAGTACTGGAGTTTCAACTTCAGCGTTAATCTTTCCAATGAATATTCAGGGTTGATTTCCTTTAGGATGGACTGGTTATCTCCTTGCAGTCCAAGGGATTCTCAAGAATCTTCTCCAGTGCCACAATTCAAAAGCATCAGTTCTTCAGCACTCAGCCTTATTTGTGGTCCAACTCTCACATCTGTACATGAATACTTGAAAAACCATAGCTTTGACTAGATAGACCTTTGTCAGCAAAGAAAAGTAAATCATTCATTATCATCAGTATGTCAGTAGTGGTATCACTGATTGTAACAATTCACATCGTAACTGGTGTGTTGTGATGTCAATATCAAACACTGGACCAAGAGAGTAATTCCTTGAACACAAGGACTGTGTCTCATGCCTCTTTGTATGGCCGACGCAATGCATACCTGCTGTGGAGGTAAACACTTATGGAATGGAGGGTAGGAGCCCAGGGTTAACAATCGGGATGAGATGCTATCAGGGAACCAGAATAAAAGCTGTTCTGATGTCTTCAAAAGTTTCAGGGAAAAAGTTTTCTGATTTTTTAAACAACATTTCTAGTGTAATTTCTGGGAGTCTCATATTGTAGCTAGCAGAATCTATTTCCTGTGAATTAATTTCAGATAGGAGAGAATTTTCCTCACTGTAAGACAGTGGCGAGAATAGTATTAAGGTTGTCACATGCCTATGAAGGATAATAATAGGTTTTCGCATATTTTAGAGGAGAGAAAGAAAAAAATGTTTTCTCCTGTTCCTCTGCCCCACCCCTCAAAGTCTGAAATGGTGAGCACAGGAAAAGGAGTTAGAGGTCCTCTCTCAGATTAGCAGGGTTTATACATCAGTGATGAATTTCCACAGAGTTTCTATGTGCTTGGCAATTTGATGGTGCAGGTGGTAAAGAACCCACCTGCCAATGCAGGAGACACGAGAGACTCCCTGGGCTGGAAAGATCTCCTGGAGGAGGGCACAGCAACCCACGCTAGTATTCTTGCCTGGAAAATCCCATAGACAGAGGAGCCTGGGGGGCTACAGTCCATGGGGTCGCAAAAAGGTGGACACAACTGAGCGCACCTGGACAGGTATTGGCAGTTTTATAGGAAAAAGGGCTCCTAGGCCATTTTGCGTCTAGTTTTCATGTGATTGTAGCTTTTAATCCATCCCTGATTAAGGAGGCAGTCTGAAAGGATGACTGAGGGAAAACTAATATCAGCCTTATGGAGCGAGGGCAGACAGATGATTCCAAAAGTCCTGATTAGGAACTCTGTAAAACAAAACAAGTATGGGTTGTTGGCTACCAGGAATGCAGGTCACAAATATCAAACAAACCCTCACAGGAGCTACTACAGATGCTTACCAAGCTCCTGCTTGAATAGCCCTGAGGGCGAGGAGCTCAGCGTTTGAGAAGCCAGCAGCAGGGGCTTAAAACCCTGGTGCTTAAACACCCACAACTGTTTTCAGGGCAAAAATATCCTAGGAGGACCAAGGATATTTTAAAGTGCTATTATTTTGAGAATGAATTATATTTTAAGAAATTATAATAGAAAGACTTGTAGGATACACTGAGAGTGGAGACAAGCATGATGCTTCCAAACTTAAAAAAAGCTGAGAGAGGATGGACCCACTCATCAGTAATTAACAACAGCTGAAGTTAGATGTGATGAAGGTTCTACAGAACACCCAGGTGCTTGTGGTTTTCAGTGCCAACTTTGTTAACACACAGCACCTTCACATGCATTCTTTCACTTACTTCACTCACAACTATATTTAGAGCCATGGCTGTTATTTACATATTTTATATGAGGAAATTGAAGCCCAGAGAGTTAGGTGGTTTGCCCAGAGTTGCTTGGGAGATGAGATTGAATTGCAGAATAGCTCTCTGAACTCCAGACACTCCAGAGAGCAGGGAGTGGATCTCTGGATAGAATGGGCTTCCCAGGTGGCTCAGTGGGTAAAGAATCTGCCTGCAATGCAGGAGACACAGAGACTCAGGTTCGATCCCTGGGTCAGGAAGATCCCCTGGAGGAGGGCACTGGCAATCTACTCTTGTATTCTTGCCAGGAGAATCCCATGGACAGACAAACCTGGCGGGGGGCAGTCCAGAATCCCATGGACAGACAGACCTGGCGGGGGGCAGTCCAGAATCCCATGGACAGACAGACCTGGCAGGTGGCAGTCCAGAATCCCATGGACAGACAGACCTGGCAGGTGGCAGTCCAGAATCCCATGGACAGACAGACCTGGTGGGTGGCAGTCCATAGGGTCGCAAAGAGTCGGACATGATTGAGCATTCATGCAAGTTGGTTAGGAAATACTAGGTGAGCTGCGTTTAGGGGATTCCATCCAGTCTCTTTCACTTCTTGCACAGCTTCTTACTAGTTCCCTTCTGTACATCATTACTAGGGAGTGATAATGAAGAACTTCTCTAGGAGTTGGAGATGGAAGAAATGACAGACTTTGTCAGCCTTGTGTTGTTGGGAGCCATGTGCTGGTTTGACCAAGAAACGCTTTGTGATTACACAGTAGAAGAGTGAGAGGGAAACGCAGGGGGGAGGGGATGTATGTATCCTTCTAGCTGATATACACTGTTGTATAGAAGAAACCAACACCACATGGTAAAGCAGTTATCCCCCAATTAAAAATACAAACTTTTAAAAAATGCAACAGAAGAGTTGGAGATTTGTCAAACTCCAACCAAGGCAACCTAGAAATAATACAGTAAGGCAGAATGTGAATTTAATTTGATAAGGGGAAACCTAATTGATTTCATTATTCCTGATTCAGAGAAAGGCTGTATGAATGAGTCAGGTTGCAGGGGATCTTAACCTCAGTGGGTTGGACCGTGTTTCATAATTGGCTTCATTTGTAATCCTATGTATTATAGTATGCATTGAAAATATTATCCTGAGAAGGGATTCCTGGGCTTTGTCAAAATGCCAAAGGAGTGGGCCAACAAAGTTAATGATTCCAGGCTTCACAACATGAAAAAGGGACATGAGAGGCCAGAACTGGATGATGGTGCCATCCAACCCTGCTTAGAAGAGAGGTGTGTTGCCAGTCCAGTGTGAGGACCATACACCTGGTGGAAATCTGCCCATTTTAGAGATGGAAGAAGCAAGATAACACAGCTTGCTGCCACGCAACTTTACCCCTCCTTTCTTGGATCAACTTAAGAACCCTCTGGAATCACTCTGAGCACCTCTCAGGTGCTTGCTTAAGCAGATGTGAATGCCCCGCCACCTGGTGGTTATGTTGTTCGTGTCCATTATTAATTGGCATTCTACTTCCTCTACGTCCTTTGGTCTGAGTCTGCAGAACTGAGGACGAAGTCTTGTGCTGCTGGGGAATTCACCTCTCATCGCAATTTTTGTGAGGGGCTGGTCAACCAGCCAGCTTTCTCAGAAATTAGAATTGCTTCCATTGCAAACCACAGCACTGTTTTTACTGAGAAACTGGAGGAAGTTATTTTTCACTTGCTTTTCATAATGAGGTAGATGCTAACAATTATAATCAAAAGAGATTACTCATCCTTTTTTTTTTTTTTTTTTTTTTACTGATTTACAGGTGGGGAAATCATGTCACCAAAATCTAAGGCAATCTGTGGTTTCATGCCTGCATCTTCCTAAATACCTGACCGTGTACCTTGACAACCCAGACATAAGAAGCGATGACCAGCTTCATACAGTCTAAGATGTATGCAAGGTCCTGCCTAGGCACTGAGAGCGATAAGACACATTTCTGATGCTCAAGGAGGCCATGACATAGTTGTGTTTGTATAAATATTATAATGTTATGCCCAACAGGAATGAAAATCTCTGATACTTCATATTTCTTCCAAGTTTTTTGCCACAGTTTCCCCAGATTGCAACCAGTTTCGTCCTAGCAGTTTCTGGCACTGGTCAGTACATTGGTTTAGCAGAATTGAAATGCAATGCTGCTTAGGTGTTAGAAGTGAAGTTCCCCCAAGCCCCATACTCATCCTTTGTTGTTCTATATGTGCAAAAAGAACATTCCTGGTGAGGGTGAACTCTCATTTGTACAAATGTGGTTTCAACATAAAACCTCCTGTCTTCAGTTGGGTTATTTTTTTTAAGTCGCAAGACACAGAGATGTGCTCAGAGACATCATGTGCTCAGAGATATCTATCACAGAGCCATCTTCAGTGGTAGGAATTTCTGTAAGTATACATCAGGAAATGATGCACGCAACCTCATGGAAGTGATAATCCCTCAGTGGTGTCCGAGTCTTTGTGACCCCATTGACGGTAGCTCCTCTGTCCATGGAATTCTCCAGGCAGGAACGCGAGAGTGGGTTGCCATTCCCTTCTTCAGCCACAACCTCAAAGTCAGGCATTAAGGAAGTGAGATGCCATTCCTGGCTGTTCAGGCTGCTGCAGGAGCCATATCAGAGTCAGACATCTGTCTCTCCCTGCCCCCCCTTCTAATCTCAATACAACACTACTGTAGAGCCTCAGGTCTATTGCTGTGCCCAGTGCCAATCTGCAGCCTCTCTGCCACACCCCAGCGCCTTCTTCCCTGTTGCCCTGCGCTCTATGTCAGAGTGGCTTGTGTCTACTCCTGGAGGCTCTTGCCCCCTGGCTTCAGTTTCCACTGAGACTTCTCCAGAGAGAATAAGTACTTGAATTGAGTTGACACTTTTTAGTGATGAGCACTGTGAGGTTCTCAGGCTAAACCACTCTGCAGGCTTTTGATCACAGTCACAGGCTCAGACTCCAGCTGCTGATTCCATTTGCTCATGGCTAAGATGATAGGGGTCACATAATATCAGATAAGAAAAGTGTGGGTCAGAAAGGACTACCAGCTGCTTGGAGGCAGACGGGAGTGGATGAAGAAGGCATTTATCATTTTGAGGTTGTTCGTGACAGTCACCAAAGCATCAGTGTTGCCTCAGACCAGAGCCTGACCATATATGAGTCTGTTCCAGAAAGAGACATACAGCAGAATACATGCACATTTAGGTGTTATTATTGAGAAGCCGTGTCCTTAATTATAGACTGCATGCTGATCATTTACTGCACCATATGTTCCAAAGCCAGAACTAAAGCTGTCGGTTTCCACTTTCATTCACATGTGGCTCACACTGAACGTTTCCCAGAGGACCCGCTGCCCAGTGTGTAGGCGGTGATGGCTCCCGCAAAATCTTTGGATCGTATAAAGGGTTTCATTGGCTTCTGTAATTACCTATTTTGGGCTTGATGGAGGAATTGAGAAGCAGGACAAAAAAATGTTTTGGCTATAAAGTCCATATGTGATGATTTGCTTGTTCCAGAAAAGTGATGATAATAATAATAAAAATAATATTTCGGTCTTGACATTTTCCATTTGGAATGTATGGAATCCTTTAGCATAAATGCTTCCTGTTGAAAACTTTTCCACCACCTTTTAGGGATGTCTCTTCGGGGCACAAATCCTGCAGGAATGGTTGACCATCCTGAAAGGTGATCAGACTCCTCCCAACTTTAGCATTCAAGATTCAACTTTAGGGACACACTAGACCTAATCTCTGGAGAAGGCAATGGCACCCCACTCTAGTACCCTTGCCTGGAAAACTCCATGGACAGAGGAGCCTGGTAGGCTGCAGACCATGGGATCGCGAAGAGTCAGACACGACTGAGTGACTTCACTTTCACTTTTCACTTTCATGCATTGGAGAAGGTAATGGCAACCCACTCCAGTGTTCTTGCCTGGAGAATCCCAAGGATGGGGGAGCCTGGTGGGCTGCTGTCTATGGGGTCGCACAGAGTCGGATACGACTGAAGCAACTTAGCAGCAGCAGCAGCAGACCTAATGTCACTGCCTGGGGTTATATAAGTGACAGAAAAGGTGTTGTTTAGTTATTAAGTTGTGTCTGACTCTTTTGCGACCCCATGGACTGTAGCCCACCAGTCTCTTCTGTCCATGGGATTTTCCAGGCAAGAATACTGGAGTGTATTGCCATTTCCTTCTTCAGGGATCCTGACTCAGGGATTGAACTTAAGTCTCCTGCATTGACAGCAGATTTTTACTGCTGAGCCAGTATTAGGTTGACCAAAAAGTTCATTCAGGTTTTTCCATAACCTCTTAGGGAAAAACCTAGATGAACTTTTTGGCCAACCCCAATACATCCTCTTCTTCTAGTAGATGGAGTTAAAAAGCCTAAGTGAGGCTGTGTACACATCATTCAAAGCCTAAGTGAGGCTGTGTACACGGGGTTGATCAGAGGATGGAACTGCCAGCTTCAGGTTGCTCTGATCTTACCCAATCTGGGTCAGACAAGTCAGGGCTCTGGTAACTAGAAGCCTGCTAACACCACCTTAGTTTCTGTATTTGGTTGAAAATAGGGGTGCACATAATATTTCAAAGGCGATCTCCAAAAAAGATTATCTTTGTTTTGGGTTGTGACCAACTTCTTACAGCTCAGGGCAGGATACTATATGCTGCACGTGACTGGTGGGATGGGGTGAGGTTGCTTAGTTTTGAGGTTTGAAGTCTCCTAGCCTTACATACTGGAGAAGGCCATGGCACCCCACTCCAGTACTCTTGCCTAGAAAATCCCATGGACGGAGGAGCCTGGTGGGCTGCAGTCCATGGGGTCACAAAGAGTCAGACACGACTGAAGCGACTTAGCAGCAGCAGCCTTACATACATATGTTACTGGTGAGCGTGAAGGTTATTCTGTCTCCTAAGGCCTGGGCTGTCCCTGGTTCTGGGAAAGCTTCTCTCTTGTTACACCTCAGGCCTGGGGGTGGTGATAGTTTCTAGCTGCTGCTAGTCTTTGAGCACGCCTCAGCACCCTGACTACAGGGTCCCTTAACCCTGTCTGTTTGCATATGTGCTCAGTCATGTCCTACCCTTTGCAACCCCATGGACTGTAGCCTGCCAGGCTCCTCTGTCTGTGGGATTTCCCAGGCAAGAATACTAGAATGGGTTGCCACGTTCCTCTCTAGGGTATCTTTCCAAACCAGGGATTAAACCCACGTCTCCAGCACTGGCGGGCAAATTCTTTACCACTGAGCCACTGGAAATCCTTGTCTATATCACTGCAAACAATTCCTTCACTAGAAAGTCTTCCTCAAATATCCCAGGCTATGACACCATCTGTCTAAGTTCAGGACCTTGATTGAAACATCTAATATACAAACATCGTTACTGTAAGATAGTTGGGCTTCCAAAGTAGATGACTCCCATTTTCATTTCTGAGATTTTTTTAATGTGACAACAGCATCTTACATTTATCGGCTTAAAATATGGTCTTTATATTTTTAATAGTATATTTATAGACAGCTGCAATTTTGCTTCCAGTCTTGATCCTGGCCCAAATGAAATGAATGTCTTAAGGAAGATCATTATAGTTCAATCTCTGAAGGCCTGATTTCCTTTAGCAATATTTTTTCACTAATAAATATTTCCTTATACAAATGAATTGCCCATTTAACTCACAATTGTTAGATGTGTGCATTTAGCATTTCATATTGCATTCAGCCACATAAAAAGAAGCTCAAAAATTCAGATTTTTTTTTCTTTTTAAAAAATTTATTTATTTTAATTGGAGGCTAATTACTTTACAATATTGTGGTGGTTTTTGGCATATATTCACATGAATCAGCCATGGGTGCACACGTGTTCCCCATCCTGAACCCCCCCTCCAACCTCCCTCCCATCCCATTCCTCAGGGTCATCCCAGTGCACCAGCCCAGAGCACCCTGTCTCATCCATCTAATTGGACTGGAAGGCATTCAGTCTTTTACCATGTAACATGCTGTTGGCTGTAGTTTTTTTTTAATTTTATTATTTATTAATTTATTTTTTACTTTACAATATTGTATTGGTTTTGCCATACATCAACATGAATTTGCCACGGGTGAACACGTGTTCCCAATCCTGAACCCCCCTCCAACTTCCCTCCCCATACCATCCCTCTGGGTCATCCCAGTGCACCAGCCCCAAGCATCCTGTATCCTGCATCGAACCTAGACTGGTGATTCATTTCTTATATGATATTATACGTGTTTCAATGCCATTCTCCCAAATCATACCACCCTCTCCCTCTCCCACAGAGTCCAAAAGACTGTTCTATACATCTGTGTCTCTTTTGCTGTCTCGCATACAGGGTTATCGTTACCATCTTTCTAAATTCCATATATATGCATTAGTATACTGTATTAGTGTTTTTCTTTCTGGCTTACTTCACTCTGTATAATTGGCTCCAGTTTCATCCACGCTAACAACACATTGAAAAGATCATACACCATGACCAAGTGGGCTTTATCCCAGGGATGCAAGGATTCTTCAATATCCGCAAATCAATCAATGTAATTCACCACATTAACAAACTGAAAAATAAAAGCCATATGATTATCTCAATAGATGCAGAGAGAGCCTTTGACAAAATTCAACATCCATTTATGATAAAAAAAAAAAACTCTCCAGAAAGCAGGAATAGAAGGAACATACCTCAACATAATAAAAGCTATATATGACAAATCCACAGCAAACATTATCCTCAATGGTGAAAAATAGAAAGCATTTCCCCTAAAGTCAGAAACAAGACACTTTCACCACTACTAGTCAACATAGTTCTGGAAGTTTTGGCCACAGCAATCAGAGCAGAAAAAGAAATAAAAGAAATCCAAATTGGAAAAGAAGAAGTAAAACTCTCACTGTTTGCAGATGACATGATCCTCTACATAGAAAACCCTAAAGACTCCACCAGAAAATTACTAGAGCTAATCAATGAATATAGTAAAGTTGCAGGATATAAAATCAACACACAGAAATCCCTTGCGTTCCTATACACTAATAATGAGAAAATAGAAAGAGAAATTAAGGAAACAATTCCATTTACCATTGCAACGAAAAGAATGAAATACTTAGGAATATATCTACCTAAAGAAACTAAAGACCTATATATAGAAAACTATAAAACACTGGTGCACCCCGTGGACTGCAGCCTACCAGGCTCCTCCATCCATGGGATTCTCCAGGCAAGAGTACTGAAGTGGGTTGCCATTGCCTTCTCTGGAAAGAAATCAAAGAGGACAGTAATAGATGGAGAAATATACCATGTTCATGGATTGGAAGAATCAATATAGTGAAAATGAGTATACTACCCAAAGCAATCTATAGATTCAATGCAATCCCTATCAAGTTACCAGCGGTATTTTTCACAGAGCTAGAACAAATAATTTCAAAATTTGTATGGAAATACAAAAAACCTTGAGTAGCCAAAACAATCTTGAGAAAGAAGACTGGAACTGGAGGAATCAACCTGCCTGACTTCAGGCTCTACTACAAAGCCACAGTCATCAAGACAGTATGGTATTGGCACAAAGACAGAAATATAGATCAATGGAACAAAATAGAAAGCCCAGAGATAAATCCACACACCTATGGACACCTTATCTTCGACAAAGGAGGCAAGAATATACAATGGATTAAAGACAATCTCTTTAACAGGTGGTACTGGGAAAACTGGTCAGCCACTTGTAACAGAATGAAACTAGATCACTTTCTAACACCATACACAAAATAAACTCAAAATGGATTAAAGATCTAAACATAAGACCAGAAACTATAAAACTCCTAGAGGAGAACATAGGCAAAACACTCTCCAACATAAATCACAGCAGGATCCTCTATGACCCACTTTCCAGAATTCTGGAAATAAAAGCAAAAATAAACAAATGGGACCTAATTAAAATTAAAAGCTTCTGCACAACAAAGGAAACTATAAGCAAGGTGAAAGACAGCCTTCGGAATGAGAGAAAATAATAGCAAACGAAGCAACTGACAAACAACTAATCTCAAAAATATACAAGCAACTCCTGCAACTCAATTCCAGAAAAATAAATGAACCAATCAAAAAATGGGCCAAAGAACTAAATAGACATTTCTCCAAAGAAGACATACAGATGGCTAACAAACACATGAAAAGATGCTCAACATCACTCATCATCAGAGAAATGCAAATCAAAACCACAATGAGGTACCATTTCACACCAGTCAGAATGGCAGCGATCCAAAAGTCTACAAGCAATAAATGCTGGAGAGGGTGTGGAGAAAAGGGAACCCTCTTACACTGTTGGTGGGAATGCAAACTAGTACAGCCACTATGGAGAACAGTGTGGAGATTCCTTAAAAAACTGGAAATAGAACTGCCTTATGACCCAGCAATCCCACTGCTGGGCATACACACCGAGGAAACCAGAATTGAAAGAGACACACATACTCCACTGTTCATTGCAACACAGTTTATAATAGCCAAGACATGGAAGCAACCGAGATGTCCATCAGCAGATGAATGGATAAGAAAGCTGTGGTACATATACACAATGGAGTATTACTCAGCCATTAAAACGAATACATTAGAATCAATTCTAATGAGGTGGATGAAACTGGAGCCAATTATACAGAGTGAAAAATTCAGATTTTGCAGAAAATGGGACTAGTGGAAGGGCAGAGCAAAAAAGAAGCCAACTATATTGAAAACTTTCATGAATTGGTTATTTAATAGTCCAAATTTCTGGTTATCATGTCAGGGGCTGAACTCCTTTCTTTGCAAATCTACTCTTCACAGTGTCCAGGTTTTCAGGACTCCCTTCCTCCCAGAATTCCTGTCCTCCCCACATGCCTCAGCGGCACCTAGGAGCTCTGCATCCAGTCCCTGTGGCTGATTCATGCCCTGGTACTGGCCCTTCCTCACTCCTCCTCTCATGCTCCACATCATCATCCAGCTTAATCAAATGCAACCTCCACATGAACTCATTCCTGAATCTCTCAACAGAAGACGTTTTTCTCTCTCTTCTGAACCCCCAAAGTGCTTCATGATTCCTCTCTTCTGACCCCCAGTATGTTTGAGCTTTACTTATAGGGCTAGTAGTTAAATATACACATTGATGCCATCTCCTGAAGTTAAATTCTTATGTGAATATTTACTAGATAAATGACCTTGTGCAAGTTACATAATTTTTTTGTGCCTCAGTTTCCTTATCTAAAAAAAAATCAAGCATAATAATTGTGACTAACATGGTAATTACAAAGATGTAAAGTACACATGACACCAGTGCCTGCACATTGAAAATGTTCAATAAAGGCCAGGTATCATTTTTTATTATGCATTATCTTACCTTTTAACCATAGGTTCCTTACTGGGAAGACCCTACATTATGTATCTTTATCTTCTCCATAGTTCAGTGCATGGCACTGAGTAGGTGCTCAGCAAACTTTAATGAAGCCAGCAAGATCCTATGTCCTGGTAAAACCAAGAATAGACGTCAGGCCAAAATGCAATGAATATCAAGGATGAAACAGTACTCTCTTCCCTTCTTCATGTGCTGTATTCCCCTCATTTCACTGTAACCTGCTCCAGTGTCACCTGTGCTACTGGGATTCCATCAGGTCACCGGAGATGTCTTACCTGCTGGGTTCAAGCACTGCTGTAGGTCCCACCTCACTGCTGGCTGCTTCATTTCTCTGGAATTTCTCTTCTCTTTTTACGTTGCCTGCACCACACTCCACAGCTTCTTCAATTAATCTCACCAACTTTTCCTCTTCTGGACCTTTTGTGGGATTTCTTTCTCTCCATGACTCTCACATTGCATACTCAAGGGTTTAATGTGAGATTCCTATTTCTTTTTATTCAACATATTATATCTGGGAATTACTACTACCCTCACGATTTTCACTACTCTGTATATGCCATACGCCGAGGTTGTCCCTATTTATACAATATAAACATCTCCCCTGCATTTCAGACTCAAAAATCCAGCTGAGCACTAGACAGCTCAACCTGGATTCTCTATAGATATCTCAAATTCCATAGCATATGCCAAAAATAGCACATGACCCTCTTCCCCTCTACACAGCTCTTTCTTCTGTGTATTTTCATCTCTGTTGGAGGAACCACCATTTACTTGGACACTGGGAGTTAAGCATGACCATGTAAGTGTGTGTGTCTGTGCGTGTATGTGTCTGTGCGTGTGTGTGTCTGTGCGTGTGTGTGCTCAGTCCCTCAGCTGTGTCCAACTCTTTGCAATGCTATGGACTGTAGTCCGCCAGGCTCCTCTGTCCGTGGGATTTCTCAGGCAAGAATACTGGAGTGTGTAGCCATTTCCTTCTCCAGGAGGTTCTCCAGATCCAGGGATTGAACCCTAGTCTGTTATGTCTCTTGCATTGGCAGGTGGATTCTTTACCGCTGAGCCACCTGGTGACCCTACTTCCCATTCAAATCCCATATCATATCAGTCACTAAGTTCTGCTGATTTCATGAACTAAATACCTGTTCGATTCACTGTCAAACGGATAGCATTGTCTTAGGTGAGGTATCACATCTTACCTGGCTATCTGCATGACTATTCTAACATTTCATCTCCCTTGAATCCTTTTCCCTTACAGCTGTAAGAATGATCACCTGTGAAGCACATGCTTAAACTTTAAAACTCTGCCTGGTGGCACACGAACAGCTCCCCATTGCCTATAGGTGAAGGTGGTATTTAATGTAGTATTTGTTTCCTTGCTTTGGTCCTGACCTACATCTCCAGCCTCATTCTCTGTACTCCCCACCACACTTTATGCTTCACAACACACAGTAGCCTTCATCTTCTTTTCACATGGCATGCAATTTCCCGTCTCTCTGCCTTTACTTGCACCATCCCTTCTGCCTGAAACAACTCCCATTTGTTTTGGCTAACTCCTCCTGCAAGACTCTGTTCAGGCACCATCTCCTACAGGGAAGCTTAGTGGAACTGTGGGTGAGCTGGGAGGAAGATGCAGAGCTAAACTGGATGGACCCTGGAAAGGGGACCTCTTTCATCCCATCAGCAGTGGCCAGGTGCATCTGTTTCCTAGGACAGCCAGACAAATTCCCACTAACTTAGCAGCTTAAACCACACATGGGTATTATCTTACAGGTCTGTAGGTCGGAAGGAAAATATTTCTTCAGCTGTCAGCTGAGGGCTGTTCAGAGGTTCCAGAAGCCCTTCCTTGGCTTATGACCCTGCTCCTACATCATCAAAGCCAGCAACTGTGGGGCACTTCCCTCTCACACTTCTAATCTCTCCTCTGCTTCTTCCAGTTAATCTTTCTGGCCTGGTCTTCTCTGCTTTCTCCTTCTGATTTTAAGAGCTCATATAGTTAGACCAGCCCACCTAGATAGTCTGGGGCTTCTCAGGTGGCTCAGTGGTAAAGAGTCTGCCTGCAAATGCAGGAGATGCAGGTTTGATCCCTGAGTCAGGAAGATCTCCTGGAGAGGGAAACAGCAACCTACTCCAGTATTGTTACCTGGGAAATCCAATGGACAGAGGAGCCTGGTGGGCTACAGTCCATGGGCTTGCAAAAGAGCTGGTAGCAACTAAACAACAACAGCCTAGATAGTCTAGGAAAATCTCTCCCTCTTAAGGTCATTAACCTCAATTATCTCTGTAAGTCCCTTTGCCATGGAAAGTAACATATTTGTAGGCTCTAGGAGGCAGTTATTCTGCCTCAACTAAGGTTGAGACAGACAGTAAAAGCCTGAGATCATCTGATTTGAATTCTATGTTCACAGAATTCATAATTGATCATTTTCCTTTGTATTATTTTGTTATGTAGATTTCCGACTTTAGATTCACACTTTGAATCTAAGGCATGTAGGCAGGGACTCAGCCTGTCTGGTTCATTTTGTGTTGTTGTTTAGTCACTAAATTGTGTCTGACTCCCTGCAATCCTATGGACTGTAGCCTGCTAAGCTCCTTTGTCCATGGGATTTTCCAGTCAAGAATATTGGAGTGGGTTGCTATTTCCTTCTCCAGGGGATTTTCCAGACCCAGGGATCAAACCAGCATCTCTTGCATTGACAGGCAGATTCTTTACCGGTGTGCCACCAGAGAAACCCCTGGTTCATTTGGTAAGCACTTAAAGAAATGTTAAGTGTGTATAACTTCTCAGGGCATTTACTTGGAGGTCTTGTGCAGGAAGGTATTCATGGGTGTGCCAGTTATGGAAAAATGCCAGGAAAGCCAGTTTGGAAGATAACTGCAAATCAGTAGATGGAATTCTATTATTCAAAATTTAAACCATTTACTAAAGATTTAACCTTAGAAAGCAACACTACGAACAAAGCTAGTTGAGGTGATGGAATTCCAGTTGAGCTATTTCAAATCCTGAAAGACAATGCTGTGAAAGTGCTGCACTCAATATGCCAGCAAATTTGGAAAACTCAGCAGTGGCCACAGGACTGGAAAAGGTCAGTTTTCATTCCAATCCCAAAGAAAGGCAATGCCAAATAATGTTCAAACTATCGCACAATTGCACTCATCTCACATGCTAGGAAAGTAATCCTCAAAATTCTGCAAGCCAGGCTTCAGCAATACATGAACTGTGAACTTCAAGATGTTCAAGCTGGTTTTAAAAAAGGCAGAGGAACCAGAGATCAAATTGCCAACGTCTGCTGGATCATGGAAAAAGCAACAGAGTTCCAGAAAAATATCTATTTCTGCTTTATTGACTATGCCAAAGCCTTTGACTGTGTGGATCACAATAAACTGTGGAAAATCTTCAAGAGATGGGAATACCAGACCACCTGACCTGCCTCTTGAGAAACCTATATGCAGGTCAGGAAGCAACAGTTAGAACTGGACATGGAACAACAGACTGGTTCCAAATAGGAAAAGGAGTACGTCAAGGCTGTATATTGTCACCCTGCTTATTTAACTTCTATGCAGAGTGCATCATGAGAAACGCTGGGCTAGAAGAAGCACGAACTGGAATCAAGATTGCCAGGAGAAATATCAATAACCTCAGATATGCAGATGACACCACCCTTATGGCAGAAAGTGAAGAGGAACTAAAAAGCCTCTTGATGAAAGTGAAAGAGGAGAGTGAAAAAGTTGGCTTAAAGCTCAACATTCAGAAAATGAAGATCATGGCATCTGGTCCCATCACTTCATGGGAAATAGATGGGGAAACAGTGGAAACAGTGTCAGACTTTATTTTGGGGGGCTCCAAAAGCACTGCAGATGGTGATTGCAGCCATGAAATTAAAAGACGCTTACTCCTTGGAAGAAAAGTTATGACCAACTTAGATAGCATATTGAAAAGCAGAGACATTACTTTGCCAACAAAGGTCCATCTAGTCAAGGCTATGGTTTTTCCAGTAGTCATGTATGGATGAGAGAGTTGGACTGTGAAGAAAGCGGAGCACTGAAGAATTGATGCTTTTGAACTGTGGTGTTGGAGAAGGCTCTTGAGAGTCCCTTGGACTGCAAGGAGATCCAACCAGTCCATTTTAAAGGAGATCAGTCCTGGGTGTTCTTTGGAAGGACTGATGCTAAAGCTGAAACTCCAGTACTTTGGCCACCTCATGCGAAGAGTTGACTCATTGGAAAAGACTTTGATGCTGGGAGGGATTGGGGGCAGGAGGAGAAGGGGACGACAGAGGATGAGATGGCTGGATGGCATCACTGACTCGATGAACACAAGTCTGAGTGAACTCTGGGAGATGGTGATGGACAGGGAGGCCTGGCGTGCTGCGATTCATGGGGTCTCAAAGAGTCGGACATGACTGAGAGACTGAACTGAACTGAACTGAACTGAAGTGAAAGATTTTACAAGGTTAAATAAACTTCGGAGAAAAGAAACTTATTACATGAGGAACAATCACAACAGAAAGCAATAAAGAATTTTTTAAGCAAATGAGAACTATTAAAAGACATATTATTGTAGAAGAAATGTTTATTTAAAAATTGCCATCTAATAGGATTTTGTATTTCTTTCCTATAAAAATTGTTAAGGCAAAAAGTGTTGAATTTATTGGTGCTTATGAAGTATTTGCTAGGACAATATTTAATGAATTAATTTCTTCTTTTAAGAAGTCATTATGATTCACTAAATATAATACTTCTATCTTTAAGGGATTTTACAAACAATGTACTTTAATTTCCTGCCCTCTAGTGACAAAAATAATGTATTCATGCTTTTATATGGAACAAATTCTGTTAGTATCAGGAAATAAAGTTGCGTAAGAGGGTTTGGGAACAGAAACTAGAAAGTTTGGCCTTCATGATTAATGTACAATAACCATTTTAGTTTGGCAAAGATTTTTATTCAGAGTCAAATAGATGACTTTAAACTGTGAAGCAAAAATCAATGTGTTGTTTCTAGCTATCCCTTGGCGTATATCTTTATAATTAGAAGGTTAAAAAAAAAAAGAAGGTATATACCATGGGCAGAGGAGCCTGGCAGGCTACAGTCCACAGGGTTGCAGAGAGTTGGACACGATGGAATCGACCTAGCATGCACACGTGCACTATAGAAAACTTGGTGACAACCAGAAAATTTATAGTTTCAAAATTTTTAATCTTAAATAGCAGAATTGAAGGAAATTTACTAATTGTAAAAATCCCCCCAGGGCTTCCCTGGTGGTTCAGTGGATAAGAATCTGCCTGCCAGTGCAGGAGACATGGGTTCGATCCTTGGATCAGGAAGATCCCACATGCCATGGAGCAACTAATCCAGCATGTCACAAGTACTGAGCTGTGCTTTAGAGCCTGGGAACTACAACTAAGGAGCTCACGTGCCACAATAGCAGAAGCCTAGAGCCCGTGCTCCACAACAAGAAAAGCCACTGCAATGAGAAACCCACATACTGCGACAAGAGTAGTGCCCGCTCGCTGCAGCTAGAGACAAGTCCATGCAGCAACAAAGACCCAGCACAGAAAAAAAACAAATATATTTCAAAAATAAAGTCAAAAACTAAAAATTTCTCCCAGTATTGTTTTTAAGTCCAGGCAATAATCAGCTCAATAATCAGGCTGGGATTTAAAGCCTGAGATAAAAAATAATCAAACTGGCTGACTATTATGATAAGACTAAACGAGAGAGAGTTACTAGATTTGATTAAGTGTGACATTAAAATTTTTGGTATTCTAATTACAGACTGCATTATTGCTTTCACTGTCCAAACATTTTGGTGTTCCTGGGGTACAGGAATGTACGTGGCATTTGTGCAATTATCATCAACAAATGCACTGAGTGGCTGCTCTGTGCTAGATTGTCTCCGTTGCTCAATGGCCGAATTAAAAGGAGGAGCTCATTCCGCATGCCACACTCCCAGGCTTTGATGGGGCTCTGGGCTCCTGCAACCTAGATGTTGACTCTGTGTTCTGATGTAGTACAGACTAGGCCACTGCCTCTCATCTGTGGTGATCTTCTAAACTCTATTTCCCTACTTTGTGGGGCACGTGGGATAGGACAGAGGACAGGAAGAAGTTTCACTGGGGCTGGAGGGCCTTGCCGAAAATGTGAGCTCCAGGGCCAGCTATTTCTTCAGCCATTCATCATTGTCAGTCACAGTGGGGTTCCAGCGCCTCTCTTTACCAAGCACGGCCAGAAGGCCCCTTGGAAATGTGTGAGCTCTCCACTGGCCTTCCAGGTGACTGTCCCTGCATGAACAGTAGGGTACAGTAGGATGAAAGGTGAAAAGGTTAGTCGCTCAGTCGTGTCCAACTCCTTTGCGATGCCATGGACTGTAGCCCACCAGGCTCCTATGTCCGTGGGATTCTCCAGGCAAGAATACTGGAATGGGTTGCTGTTTCCTTCTCCAGGGGATCTTCTTGACCCAGGGATTGAACCCAGGTCTCCTGTAATGCAGGCAGATTCTTTGGTGTTTGAGCCACTGCGGGGTGCGGGAGCGGGGGGGGGGGGGTGCAGCTCAGATGGTAAAGAGCAAGATGACATCCTCCCAAAATGTGATAGGTTGTGGACTGGCACACTCTATGCTGGGCCCTCACTCACTGCACGTTTCCTGTGGACCTGACTCTACTCCTCAACAGCAGCCTCATTAGGTGGGTGTTAACATCCCCACTTACAGACAGGTAACTGATAGAGAGAGGCTATACCTATATTTGTGCTCAGAACCCATGTCTGGACCATTATTAATGGATTTAGTTGACTTAAAAGATAATGGCAGACGGTGTTAGTCAAAAGGATAAGTAATAATTTGGCATCTTTACAAATGCTAACTTTTAATCTTTAATATAGATTTTATCTCAGCTTTCAAGTGAGAAAACTGAAGTTAAATTGTCCAAGGCCACACAGCTAGTAAAAGGAAAAGCCTGGAACTGAACCCAGATTGACCTGACTTCCCTCTGCCAGAGATCAAGTGGTGCATGTGTGAGTGTGTGGGGTTCCTCACCATCCAAAGGCCAATTTTCACACCCAATTCAATAATCAATCATGGCCCTCTTGCTCTGGAACTGGGATCTTCTCCTTGGACTCTTCTCCTGGCACTTTCCGGCAGCCCCTATAAAGCTTCAGAGCTTTGCAATGAGCCATGACTGTTCCTCAGCTGCTGCCTCCCCACTCAGATTCAGACTGGACTGAAGGACAATTTGGTCTCCTGTAACAGACCTCATGGGACTTCCCTGGTGGCTCAGTGGTAAAGAATCCACCTGCCAATGCAGGAGACACAGGTTCAATCCCTGGGTTGGGAAGATCCCCTGGAGAAGGAAATGGCAACCCACTCCACGGACAGAAGAATCCCGTGGACAGAAGAGCCTGGCAGGCTACAGTCCATGGGGTTGCAAAGAGCTGGACATGACTGAGCAACTAAGCAGCAACAATGGACCTCATGACTGAAATAGGACAGTGACAAGAGCATCTGCTTAAAAAAAAAAACAAAAAAAAAACCAGACCTCACTTAAAAGGAACATTGGGGCATGTTAGAGAGAACATTCAAGGAAAGAGAAAAGGAGAGAAAGAGGCCACAGACAGCTGTTCTTAAACCTCTTCAACACTGCCATGGGAGCCAGAAACAAGAGAAGCAGGGGCTTCTACCGTCTGGAACTCACTGGGGCTTTTACTGCCAAGAATGAAACATGCAAATTTCTTGATTTTTTTTTTTTTCTTAATGACAGTTTGGTCTCTTGAAAGCCAGAAGAAGCAATGAGAGGAGCTGCTCCTCCTTATAGAATTCCAATAAGAAATCTTGTAAGTAGGCGATCTTATGGACTGTAAATGCATCTCAAATGCTGCCTCCTTGGCATGAAGACTGTGGGGCTCGGTTATGGTGGAAGGAGGGAAGGCATTTACTTTTGGAGCTTAGACACTTTGCCAGGCTGGAGTGGCTGGTGACACACAGTCACTCTGAGGACAGGACCACTAGTAGATGGTGGAGAGATGCTAAATGAGAGGTGAGAAAATGGCCAAGATGCCCTTAACCTATGTACTAATAATATATTGGGTTGGCCAAAAAGTTCACTTGGGTTTTTCCATAGGATAGTAAGGAAAAACCTGAACAAACTTTCTTGCCAACCCAATATAATAATATTAATACTGAAACAAAGCAACTCTACTGGAAGGGGGTTCAAACCCACACAGATACATGTCCATCAGATCTTAAGTCTAACGCCTTTACCACTCAGCCAGAGGATGAGATGGTAGGATGGCATCATTGACTCAACGGACATAAACTTGAGCAAACTCTGGGAGATAGTGAAGGATAAGGAAGCCTGGTGTGCTGCAGTCCATGGGGTCACAGAGAGTTGGACACAGCTGAGTAACGGAACAACACCAACAAAACAAAGAGGAGAAAACCTCACTGTATCTTCTTTCTTCCTACTCTACCAAAAATGTTCTGTTGCCTGGACCTAGATTCCTGCTGTTGGAACAATGGCCCAGGTATGTCATGATCTGGCTTAACTGTTGTGGGCCGTCCGGGGAATTATCCACCATTTATTTCCACAAGAGGATACATTCTGAGTTCCAGTTAGTCAACTTTCCAATGCATCTTTTGGAAGGCAATCAGGTTTTAAATTGGGAATGGCCTGAAGCGCCTCATTAGTGTTCCTGTGCGCCAATGCATGTAATCCTATTGAGAATGTGCTTTAAGAAATCATTCAGCAAAAATCAGAAATTCATATATACTAAAGAAAGTAATGATCTTTATCACATTGTAAGGGTACAGGGAAGATGTACTGGTTGGGGCAGGTATTTCTGTATTAATAGTTAAAGGAGATTAACTCAAGGCAAAATAAGCTGAAAGACCAATTATAATTTCAAAATACTGAATGGCGTGTCTATTTTAGTTAAGAGTTTCCGTATGTAGCTGTAGGACTGAATTTAGTTCTGCACTTTTGGAAAGTCCTCAATTTTTTTCTTTGTAAGCTTAGCATACATCAATCTCTCTCTCTCTCCCCCCTTCACCCACTGGCACCCATTCTTGTATGTTTTGGCTTAGCCTTTTCCATAGTACATAGCTGTGATTGTGAAAATTATGTGCAGTGGTTTAAAAAATTTGCAAGGAGACATACAATGTTAAATGTTAGGTTGTATTCCATTTGCAAAATTGCATTTCCAAGCATAATATGATACAAACAAAAATACTAATTACTAATTTCTAAATCATAGTTTTTTTTATCGTCTACCTTATAGTCTATGCATTTTTATTCTTTTTCATCTGACATCTGCTGGTAATCTGTTTGTCAATTAAATTTGAGGTCTCTTGAGAGTCCCTTGGACTACAAGGCGATCCAACCAGTCCATCCTAAAGGAAATCAGTCCTGAATATTCATTGGAAGGACTGATGCTGAAGCTGAAACGCCAATTCTTTGGCCACCTGATGTGAAGAGCTGACTCATTTGACTCATCTCTTCCCTCATGCTGGGAAAGACTGAGGGCACGAGGAGAAGGGGACGACAGAGGATGAGATGGCTGGGTGGCATCACCGACTCAATGGACGTGAGTTTGAACTCTGGGAGTTGGTGATGGACAGCGAGGCCTGGTGTGCTGCGGTTCTGGAGTCACAAAGAGTTGGACACGACTGAGAGACTGAACTGAACTGAATACTTCCTTTAGAGTTGTCTATTAATGGATTTTGCTTTTTTCAAATAAAAATGTTGTCCTTCCAGACCTTTTCACTTAGATAACACTGTTCTTCATTTGGTGACTTCCCAGGTGGCACAGAGGTAAAGAATTCACTTGCCAGTGCAGGAGATGCAAGAGACCTGGGTTTGATCCCTGGGTCAGGAAGATCTGGAGTAGGAGACGGCAGATTTCTTGCCTGGGAAATTCCATGGACAGAGGAGCCTGGCGGGCTACAGCAGTCCACGGGGTCGCAAAGAGTTGGACATGACCAAGCACACATGCATTGCATGCACTTCACTCTGTTGGGGGAATAAAGGCCTTCTTTCCAAGTTCTTCTGAGAAGACAGGGTTATTCACACTGATTTTTGTTTTTAAAATGATATCCTAGGAAACTACCTGCCAAGCAAAGTCAAGACAGTGGGAGTCAAGGTCTATGGTGGGGTGGCGGCAATTGAGTGAGACCTGCAGGACACAATTCACCCAGGACACCGTAAGTCTTCCTCTTACACTCACTTCATTGGCCAACTCATCCTCAGAAAGTGACTGCAAGTTTTCTGTCTGCAGGAAGAGAGAAAATTCTAAACTGTGAGGAATGTGCCATTATTTATAACTGACCTTTAGCTGTTTGTTTTTGTTTGTTTGACTTCCAGATACTCTCATGATAAGAGGTGAGTGATCAAAGCTCCATCTGCCTCCCCTCATCACTCCCCATCACTTGCATTATCACTTACACCTCCCTCTCCTCCCCCATCACGGAAAAACTGTCTTCCATAAAACTGGTCCCTGGTGCCAAAAAGGTTGGGGATTATTTATCCATTCTCATCATTCTTTTTCCTGTCTAGTGTCTCCATGTCAGTTTGTGCAGACTTCTACTAGGCCATTTAATGACATTGTATTATAACTTGTTTTTATTCAAACATAGTTTGGTGTGCACCCTTTCTAGAATGTAAGCTTCTAAAATGCAGAAACCATAATTTTTTTTTCATTTTTGTATCATGGAGTTTCATTCACTATATGTCTTAAGTTAACTGAGAAAAATAAGAAAAGAACTATTTTCCAGGGAAAACTAACATTGCTTCACTGCTACCTATTCATTGCATTATAGTATTTGTCAGAGAAGCAAGATGATACCAGGGTTCTAAGAGAGGAATGAAACAGAATATACAACATTTGATTGCATGTATGAGGGGAGAACATAATCTTTCTTATTCAGATAATGAGGTGCTATGCAGGAAGGACAAATCCAGACAGGACCCCTCTACCCACCCACCCAGCCACCTGAAGTGTCTGTCTTCAGCTGTTGGAGAATTGTGTGTGGCTGGGGTGGGCTGGCAGCCTGGATGAAAGGAGGATTCTGAAATGCAAAGTGGGAAGACAACCAAGGGAGACCTTATCAACCTTAGTCCTGTTCTGCTTTAAGTTTTGGTTTTTTTTCTTTTTTTGGTCAAGTTTTATATTAGGGTAAAGTTGGTTGGAAAGATAGTGCTAAGTTGTGTCTGACTCTTGCAATCCTATGGACGGTAGTCCCCCAGGCTCCTCTGTCCATGGTTTTCTCCAGGCAAGAATACTGGAGTGGGTTGCCATTTCCTTCTCCAGGGGAACTTCTGGACCCAGGAATTGAACCCAGGTCTTCTGCATTGCAGACAGATGCTTCACCAACTGAGCCACAAGGGAAGCCCTTGGTTGGAAAATGATAGAAGATGACACCTGCTTTATACCCCTGTATGTGTTCAAATAAAGACACTGAAGCTGGGAGGCAAGATGGCGGGACAGATGGCCAACTTTGGATGGCTGCGAGGAGGTGGGGTGGGCTGCCCTCCTCCACCTCCTGTTTCTCCTGGCAAGTTTATGCATTTGTCATGGTGTGAAAAGGTGGGAAAACAATGTCAGAGAGGATGCTTGAATATACAGGTTGAAGGCAAAAATGTAATGACACTACGTAAATCAGCGAATGCCAAAGGCCACTTCTTTCAAATGCAAGAAGATGCTGACTTGGATCTTATTCCTGTATGAATATTCTTACCACGTCTTACTTGTGAATTTGAAGTCCTGGGGTCACAGGTGTGTCTGGCATGTGACTGGGTGGTCAGAAGGGGTGGGGAGTGAGAAAGGCAGGCAGGACACACTGAAATTGCCAGCTATCTTTAAGAGAACCAGCCTCCAGGGTCTAGGCTCTGTCCCCACGGAGTTTGTGTTTTGTGGGATTCCACCAAGAGGTGCATGGAGATGGGAATGGCATTCCCTTGGATTTTAACCTGTAGAATCCCAGTGGGATGTGATTGGAGAACCAGGTAAGGGAGAGTAGGGGACTCTGGGGCCACAGAGCAGAAACCCTACACTGCAGTCCACAGGGCTCAGCAGTTTAACCCCTGAGGGATGCTAAGTGGTTGTGGAGGCCCATGACCTACCATCAGCTTCTTCATCTTTAGATATTGATGGAATGGAGTTGAGTGATTTGATAGCCCCATCAAACTGATGAGCACTCTAGTACTATAAAGCATGTATATCTGTGGAGATTTTGTTTTAAGCCCAATATTTTGCTTCTTGTTGCAAGAACCAGTTTAGAAAGCAGCCCTGTTTTTTCAGGCTTTAGTGATCTGGGAGGAAAGCACATGGAGCCACATGTTTTGCTCCTAGATTGAAAGGGAAAACTGTTCCTGAGCCAAAGGAGCAGCGTGTGCTTCGCTGAGGGCAGAGGGTGTGAATTTCATCATCCCTCGAAACCTGCTATGGGGCTTAACTGGATATTGCTTTCTGGATAGAATGCCATCAGAAGAGAAGCAAATCCCTCATGAATAAATTCGTTCTCTTGTGACCCTAACTGCAAAGGTAGTATGGCATTCATTTAATAAAGGCAGATTTCAGCAGTCCAGAGTTGTATCAATCTGCTGTTGGCTCATTCAGAAAACTGTTTCAAGTCTTATTAAATTATTAGGTGTGTGCTCTTCTTACCCCTGAGCAAAGAAAACACCTGGAAGTATGGCTGGGATATCTAAGACTAAGGCATATATTATGTAAATGTGAAATCAAGACCCATTAGCAAATGCCACAATCTTGGGACAGAGACCCAAGAATTATTCATCTCTCTGATTTTTGGCTAACAGGGTCTTAAAAATAAATTACAGCTTGAAATCCTTCATCATTAGAAGATCATTCCTAAGTTTTACTGTTTATGAGGTTCTCAAGGCAACAATACTAAAGTTGTTTACTGCTCCCTTCCTCAGTGGACCACAATTTAGAAAAGAGAGGAATCAGAGATCAAATAGCCAACATCCATTGGATCATAGAAAAAGCAAGGGAATTCCAGAAAAGCATCTACTTCTGGTTCTCTGACTACATCAAAGCCTTTGACTGTGTGGATTACAACAAACTGTGGAAAATTCTTCAAGAGGTGGGAATACCACACCACCTTTCCTGCCTCCTGAGAAACCTGTATGCAGGTCAAGAAGCAACTATTAGAACTAGACCTGGAACAACAGACTGTTCCAGATTGGGAAAGAAGTACATCACGGCTGTATAATGTTACCCTGCTTATATAACTTATATGCATAGTACATCATGTGAAATGACAAGCTGGATGAACCCCAAGCTGGAATCAAGATTTCCAGGAGAAATACCAACAACCTCATATGCAGATGATACCATTCTAACGGCAGAAAGCAAAGAGGTACTAAAGAGCCTCTTGATGAGGGTGAAAGAGGAAAGTGAAAAAGCTGGCTTAAAACTCAACATTCAAAACACTAAGATCATGGCATCCAGTTCCATCACTTCATGGCAAATAGATGGAGAAACAACGGGAACAGTTACAGACTTTGTTTTCTTGGCTCCAAAATCACTGCCGATGGTGGCTGCAGCCATGAAATTAAAAGATACTTGCTCTTTGGAAGAAAAGCTACGAACAACCTAGACAGCATATTGAAAAGAGAAACATCACTTTGCCAACAAAGGTCTGTAAAGTCAAAGCTATAGTTTTTCCAGTAGTCATATATGGATGTGAGAGTTGGACCATAAGAAAAGCTGAGTGCCCATGAATTGATGCTTTTGAACTGTGGTGCTGGAGAAGATTCTTGATAGTCCCTTGGACTGCAAGATCAAATCAGTCAAATCCTAAAGGAAATCAGTCCTGGATGTTCATTGGAAGGACTGATGCTGAAGCTGAAACTCCAATACTTTGACCAGCTGATGCGAAGAGCCAACTCATTGGAAAAGACTGTGATGCTGGGAAAGATTGAGGGCAGGAGAAGGGGATGACAGAGGATGAGATGGTTGGATGGCATCACTGACTCAATGGATGTGAGTTTGAGCAAACTCCAGGAAATGGTGAAGGACTGGGAAGCCTGGCATGTGCAGTCCATGGGGTCACGAAGAGTGGGACATGACTGAGTGATTGAACAACAACAACAAATCCCAACATTATCTGCATGTGCTATGGAAGGGCTTCTGCTAGTAGAAGCAGGGTTGCCATATTGCACAACTCCAAGGCAGCATTTTGGAGAAGGCAATGACAACCCATTCCAGTACACTTGCCTGGAGAATCCCATGTACGGAGGAGCCTGGTAGGCTACAGTCCATGGGGTCGCTAAGAGTCGGACATGACTGAGCGACTTCACTTTCTCTTTTCACTTTCATGCATTGGAGAAGGAAATGGCAACCCACTCCAGTATTCTTCCCTGGAAAATCCCAGGGACAGAGGAGCCTGTTGTGCTGCCGTCTGTGGGGTCGCACAGAGTCAGACATGACTGCTGTGATTTAGCAGCAGCAGCAGCAGCAGCAAGGCAGCGTTCAATTTGCTACAGTATAAGTGATGGAATGTTTTTCGCTATTTCCTGGAAATCTAGTTGTCATAATGACTCCTCCTATTGACTCCCATCTATTTTCCTTCAGTATGGATATAATACACCCAAATCCACTCTGGTAACAAATCAAGAAAATTAAATCACAATGAAAACCTACAGAAAATGTTGGAGAAAAGAACTCAAAGTAACTAAAAGTTATCTCTAACCTAGTCTATGGTTTCAGAGATGAGAAAACAAGGGTCACACAAACATCCATTAAATACCTATAATACTTAACTACAGGCTTCCCAGGTGGGGCAATGGTAAAGAATCCATCTACCAATGCAGGAGACGTGGGTTTGATCCCTGGGTCAGGAAGATCCCCTGGAGTAAGAAATGGCAACCCACTCCAGTGTTCTTTCCTGGAAAATTCCATGGACAAAGGGAGCCTGGTGGGCTACAGTTTATGGGGTCACAGAATTGAACACAATTTTAATAGCTGCATAGTGGCCTATCCTATTAAATAGATACAATAATTAATGAATTATATCTTAAATAAACTTAAAATTTTTTGAAAATTTTGTTGTTATGGCAATTCCTCAGACTACTATTCACTGAAGAATTGAGACAGTGCTATTTTTATATGTGATGAACCAGAAGTTCAATAATATATCAGCAATGGAATTTTAGAACCCCACTTTTAAGGTATCAGTAGTCAGCAACACATAAAGCATGCATAATGTTTTAAGTAGGTGTTTTATTTAAGAATTACCCTCCTTAAGTGTTCAGTCTGAGGCAGGTCTTATGCTAAGAGATCAGTGCATAGCATCTCATGTAATCCTTATACTTGTCCTAGGACTTAGGTTGGATAATTACAAGATATCTAGTAGATAGTGTGGGTTTGGCTCCAGACCTCAGCAAGAAAGTCAATATTGAAATAAAATGAGTCACAGTAATTTCTGTTTTCCCAGTGCATAGTGTATGGTGTGCGTTAGTATTAACTCTAAAAACACAACATACATACATTAAAATGCTTAATTGCTAAACAATGTTACCATCACTGGAGCCTTCACCCAGTCATAATCTTTTTGCAATGGTAACATGAACGATCACTGATCACAGATCTCTTTAAAAATAATAATAACAATGAAAAAGTTGGAAATATTCTAAGAATCACCAAAGTGTGGGACTGCCTTGATGGCCCAGTGGATAAGAATCCACCTGCCAATGCAGGGGACATGGGTTCGATCCCTAGTCCTGGAGGATTCCACATGCTGCAGAGGAAGAAACCTGTAAGCCCATAACTACTGAGCCCATGTGCCTAGAGCCCATACTCTGCAAAAAGAGAAGCCACTGCGATGAGAAGCACACACATTACAGTGAAGAGTAGCCCCCACTCACTGCAACTAGAGAGAGCCCACGCTGAGATGAAGCCCCAGTGCAGCCTAAATAAATAAATAAAGATTTAATAATAAAAAAAGAATTACCAAAATGTTACACAGAGAGAAAAAGAGAAAATGAGATTAGAAAAATGGTGCTGATGGACTTTCTCAATGCAGGGTTGCCACAAACTCAATTTGCAAAAAATACAGTATTTGCAAAACACAAATTGAAGTGCAATAAAATGAGATACACCTGTACTCCCAATTAGCCAGATGAGGAATCCGAAGTTAACAGTGACCAAAAGACTTGCCCCAGGTACACAGGTAGTGAGAAGCATGTTCAGGAACCAACTTGACTCCTCTAACATCAGGGCCATTGTCATATGGCCACTTCTTGCCTTGAAGATAATTAAGCAGAGTTTCTAGCAAGAACAAATGTAAACACAGGACAATGAAAACAAGGTCGGGGGACAAAGTTTATGAGGCACTTCTTTCTTTTCTCATTGTGTTTTCGAGAAAATATGGATATTATATTAATAAATTAATGGTTTAGATGTTTTGAGTTCACTTAAATGTGTATGACTGTTATTTATTAAAATACTAATAATCCATTGGGTTTCCCAGGGGGCTCAGTGGTAAAGAATCCTCCTGTCAATGAAGGAGACACTGGAGACATGGATTTGATCCCTGGGTCAGGAAGATAGATGCCCTGGAATAAGAAATGGCAACCCACTCCAGTATTTCTTGCCTGGAAAATTCCATGGACAGAGGAGCCTAGCGGGTTACTACAGTCCATGAAATCGCAAAGAGTAAGAAATGACTGACCATGCATACATGCATACAATAATCCATTAAGTTTAAATAATCAAAAACATAATAAACATAATACACTTAAACATTAAAAATGTAAATTTCAATATCAACCCGCCCTCCGCCCAGATAAAGGCAAATCATTATATTTGTCCTATAGTGGAATTACTGGGTGAAGAAGTATTGGTTCATATACTTGGGAGTTTCCTGGATGAAATCTGAACTGGTCACTGGCCACAGAGGTCAAGGAGAGACAGAAGAGAGAGACAGACCATGCTCCGTTTGAGAGGCTCCATCAAGAGGCAGCAGGTGGGACAAGGCAGGAAATTTAAAAATCTCGCGTCCAGGGGGCTATGCAATGAATAGATCACCACATCTGTCCACCAAATCTTAAAAGCTTATAGAGAAGCCTCACTGGGGTTCAGCCACCAACTCAGTTTGGTAGGTCTCAACAACGTGTTACTCTCTGAAGGCGAGTCCCCGAAACCATCTCCTACCGGAGCACTGGGCAGAAGGTACACTCCAACAACAGAGGAGAGAGTGTGGTCCCTCCCACTGCCCTATGCAGCTCGCTGGGGGAGGGGCGGGGTCAGCCCACCATCCTGTCCCCTGGATGACCTCCTCCAATGAGGACAGAGGTACAGCTTAATATTTTCAATATTTGTTGCCAAATTTTCCTTCAAAAAGTTTCCTGTTTTCCTTCTAATTTTTCTTGCTGACATTCTTGTCGAATTGGGAGTAGGTCTTTTTCTTAGTTCCTCAAAAATAATTCCTCACGAGTACCTCTTTAAAATTTTTGCTTTAATTCTGTGCCCATTTGATAGTGGAAATTGATCTTCCTTGTTGTTTGAATTTGAATTTCTTGACTAATTATGAGGTTTGACTTTTCTTGTTGTATGTACTGGTGTTTGCTCCTGTGTAAACTTTCTATTCTTTGACTTTGCTAAATTTTTTTTACTGGGGTGTTTTATATATTTTTGTCCTTGTTGTAAGAGTTTTTCCTAAATGTACTGAGGATATTAACCTTCAGTTTGACATACATATTGCAATCTCCTCCTACAAGTTTGTTGTTTGCGTTTTAATTTTATTTATAGCGTTTTGTTTCCATAGATGCTTTATAGTTTTAAGAGTCAAGTGAACGCTTCTTGAAAGTTATTTCCTTTCATGAATTCTGCTTTTGCATGCATAGCTGATTTCTGGTGGCTCTTTTATATTTTTCAAGCCTTCAGTGTATGTTAATTTACATAATTACCTGGGGCAGATGCTGTTTGGGAGAACATTATCTCATTAAAATAACCTGTTGGTTTTCTTTCTGAGGTTCCTGTGTCTGCCCTTTATAGTGAGGTACACTTTTATTTTTCTTACAAATGCCCCAATCCACTGTTGATTCCAGAAACACCATTTAGTGGAGCAACGAACAATTACTTTTTTGCTGAAGCTTGCTGCCACAAAGTCATTTTCAGATTATTAAGAAATGAGGGAATTAGTTGAACAGGCTGGACCTCTTTTGGTGAAGATTAGAGAGAGAATGTACACAGTTTCTGAAAGGCGATCTTGCCGGAGAGGAAAGATAATGCCTGAAATAAAAGGCTGCCCTCGCATCTCCTGTGGGCCCTCAGTGCATTTTAATCCTAATTAAAGAAGAAGTCCAAGAGAGAGTTTCCAGAAGGAGCTGATTATAACCACAGCTCCATATGGAACTCATCAAGGGTTACCACCGCAGCTGTGGCGCATTAGCACATGAGACTCGCACTGGAAATGTCTCCGTCAAAGCATCCACTGAAAAATGGTTTGTTAAACTTGGCTGTGTGGGAGTCCTCTGGTGTTCTTAATACCACAGGGACAAGTTGTGTTCTACCAGGAGGCCCCCTGATTCCTTTAAGCGTTGTTCTGCATTTTTGTGCATTGATATTGCATGAAACCTTTTGGATTGCTAGAATGCCCTGGTTGTGTGCCTGATAGAGGGCACGGTACTCAGTTTTGGATCTTGGGGCGGTGGGCTTGGATTGTTATCCACAAAGGGAAGTTGGAAAACAGAAATGCAGTGGCTTCTGGGCCACATATTGCTGGGGGGCTGGTGAAGTGCATAATGAATCAGAAGGTCACTGGAGATGAGCATGCCTGTGTGCACGCTCAGTCACTTCACTTGTGTCCAACTCTTTGTGACATTATGGACTGGAGCCAGCCCCAGGCTCCTCTGTCCATGGGATTCTCCAGGCAAGAATACTGGAATGGGTAGCCATTCCCTTTTCCAGGGGATCTTCCCAACCAGAGGATTGAACCTGTGTCTGCCTGTGTCTCCTGCCTTGTTGATGGATTCTTTACCCACTGAGCCACCAGGGAAGCCCATAAATATCATCAAATCGCCCTGGAACAATTTGGTGAGCTTCTGCCACTCACAACAGAGAGACTAGAGATCCACTTGTTATTTCAAAACTGGAATAAGGTTTGGCATTGCCTTGGCAGCAAAACATAGGTATTTTAATGGTTAAAATGTTTTTTTTCTTCTCTTACCACTCAAACTGGGACAATATTTTGCACCAGTAGTAACTCAAATGAACAAAGACCAGTACAAAACGGACAGGAGAGAAAAAGCACATGTCACTGAAAACTAAAGATCATCTCACATCTCATTTTAGCTAATATTTCCTTTTCTCACCTTCTCACCAATTGAACTCTTAAAGGCTAAAGATGAAGGTGGGGGCAGAAGAAGCATGAGATTACCAACATCCTGAACACCCTGCTTCTCTCCTAGCCATTCAGAGTGCCGGCAGATTCAAAGGGAGATGGGGAGAGTGGACACTCGTGGGCAGCGGCCAGGATAAGGAGACCACAGTGGGTGCTGACACCCTTTCTGGGTCTTGAGGGAGGATATGTGTTTTATTCTTCTCTGGGGCTTTGGGCTCTAAGAACAATTGTGAATTTGGTACCTGGAGACATACTGGTGGGTTTACTCTGGTTAGACAGGCCCCAGTGTCATGGATGACCCCTTTCTCTAGGCCAACAGCTCACCACTCACCATTCTTAGATAAGAAGGGTTGTATGAAAACCTCCCAAGTACAAGGTGGCATTATATATAGGTTGGGACAGTCCCAAGGGAACTGAGGATGCATTGCCATACTGGGTTTATAGAGTCAAGGCAGGCTGGCAGACATTTGAGAATGGAGGGAGTACTCCAGACCCCAAAATAGCTGTGCCTGTGGCCTACATTGCTATGTAATGCCACCAACTTTCCAAAACATGAAAAGCTGAGCTTGTGAGATAAGCAATTCAGAGGCCTTATGTTAATCAACAGGGAAAAGACGATGTTTTATTTTAGAGTTGTGTGTGGTGAGGCATACCTTTTCTCAACCAGGTGTCAAACAGCTAAGTTAACTGCAAAGATTCTAGTCAAAAAATCTTCTAGCCTTGAGAATGAAGGGGTAACAGGGTTGGCCATAAACTTTTAGGGCATAACTTCTGAGAAAGCTACTGATGAATTTAAAACAAAATATCAGTAGGTGTTTTATAAATTTAGTTCCAAAGGATATTATACTTTTAAAACTTCATATACGTCTTAAGTAGTTTATCATAATTCAGAATAGGAACTGCTAATAATCATATCAAAGATATCTAACAGTCTTTTAAGATGTTTTGTTCTTAAGGAACTACTTTATAGCACAGGGGATATACTGCTCAATGTTATGTGACAGCCTGGATGGGAGAGGAGTTGGGGGAGAATGGATACATGTATATGTATGGATGAGGCCCTTCACTGTTCACCTGAAACTATTGCAACATTGTTAATTGGCTGTACCCCAATACAAAATAAAAAGTTTAAAAGTAAAAACAACAAAAAATAAATAAAATAACAAGCTATAGCTACACATACTGGACTTCCCTGGTGGTTCAGACAGTAAAGAACTGCCCACAAAGCTGGAGACCCAGGTTCAATCCCTGGGTCGAAAAGATCCCCTGGAGAAGGGAATGGCTACCCACTCCAGTATTCTTGTCTGGAGAATTCCATGGATGGAGCAGCCTGGCAGGCCTCCAGTTCATGGGGGTCACAAAGAGTCAGAAATGACTGAGTGACTGATGCTTTCACTTTCATACATATTGTTAAAGAATTTTCAAAGCCATACTGTCAAATTGAAAAATAAATTGAAGGAAAATACATAAAAAAGAAATTTTGTTTTAAATTCATTTGAATAAATGTAAGAAGAAAAATCATTGCAATTTATTATTTACTGTAAGGAATTAGTTTTCACGATCATGGAAGCTGAGAAGACCTACAGTTGTCTGCCAGCCAGAGAGCCAGAAGAGCCAGTGCTGTACTTCAGTCTGAAGTTGAGTCTGAGGTCTGAAAACTGGGGGAGCTGATGGTGTAAGCCCTAGTCCAAGGGCAGGAGAAGATAAGTCCCAGCTAAGCAGTGAGGCAGGGAATGCGGTCAGGTTCTTCCTTCCTTCATCTTTTTTTCTATCCCAGACATGAATGGATTGGATGATTTTGTACCCACATCAGGGAGAGAATCTGCTTCACAGGGTCCATGGATTCAAGTGCCAGTGTCTCCCAAAACTCCCTCCCAGACCTCCCCAGAGATGCTTGATCTCGGTACCTAATGGCCAGGTAAGTAGACACAAAATTAACCATCATAATCATGTTTGTGAAGAAAACTCTTAGAAGTATTTTATTCTTTAGCTTATAGGAGCAACATATTTCAAATGAGAGGATATAGGAAAACAGAATCTTTCACATTGTTGTTGCTGCTTAGTGGCCAAGTCATGTCTGACTCTTCGCGATCCCATGGACTTTAAGCCCAGCAGGCTCCTTTGCCCATGGGATTTTCCAGGCAACAGTACTGGAGTGGGTTGCCATTTCCTCCTCCAGGGGATCTTCCTGACCCATGGATTGAACCTGAGTCTCTTTCATTGGCAGGTGGATTCTTTACCACTGATTCACCTGGGAAGCCCATCTTTCACATTAGAGGTACTAAAAACTTCATTTGTGCAGATCCAAGTTGCATACCATATAATTAGAGGAAGCTGAGTTTTTGCCAGTGTAAATTATTTTCTGTTTTAATAAGGACCTTGTGATGGAATTGACTAGCATCATGGAAAGTAACATTTGTTGAAAGTCATGACTTTATAATGCAACGCACTAGTATAAACATCGTCAGTATTACTGTTGTGAACTTGACCAGTTGCTTTCTCAAAAAAAAGGAAAGGTCTGCAGTTTAGTTAACTGTATTTGCTATACAAATAAAAACAACCCCCTCCCACCACCCCGCAAACTAGTGGTTGAACAAAATAGATACTTCTGCTCCTGTAAAAGTCCAGTGTATATGTTCATCATGGTTAACTTTCCTTGAGCCATGATTTGGGGATAAAGGCTCCTTCAATCTTTAGGTCTCAACATCCCCTATGGTCTTAAGTCTTTTTCTCCTTGCTGAAGGAGGAAAAGGCAACATAGAAGGCTCATCTGCTTCTGTCCAAAATATTCAAAATGGCCTAGCCCAGTTGATGCTGGTGCACATCCATGGACAAGATCTTACCACAGAGTCACACCTCCTCTGTGTACACCTGCACAGAGTCACCTGCACCCCGCTCTTCACTTCAGGAAGGAGAGCCTGGATCATATAGAACCTTGTCTCTCGGTTGCTGCCTGACTCCGATGGATTGGTCAACACTTTATTGTTGCTGTTGTTGTTCAGTTGCTCAGTCATGTCCAACTCTCTGCGACCCCGGGGACTGTAGCTGCCAGGCTCCTCTGTCCAAGATTGCTGGAGTGGATTGAGCATTTGTCATAGAGTGTAACTTCTGTCCTAGAGTCGGTGTAGAGCATGGTGTCAGTGAGTAATTGTCCTCCTGAGGAAGATTTATGAACATATTGCCTGGGAAGAATAAGCTTAATTTAAAAAATAAAAACAAACTAAATACTCTTCAATAAGAATTCTAATCTTAAAGATGATAAGGCCTACGGATTTCATTTTATTTTTGAGACAGCGAGGTTGTTTTGTTTCATACTTTTATTCTTGGTTTTATATCAGATGATTATATTTATTTATCCATCATAGATAAATATAAATCTATCAAGGTATTTATCTATCATAAATATTGCATTTAGATATATGCAACTTAAGCAATTAGTAATAATAGTGAGGTACTGTGTGTAAAGAATTAACATATTTCTTTATGAATAATGCTAATAATTTAAATTATACCTGCAAAATTAGATTATTCATTTTTCTGTGTGGTGAGTACATCACTTAAAAAATGTCTGTGTTGGTCTATTGTCATTTATATACACATTAGTAATATCTAGCCTGTATTCTTCACAGTAGTAGATTTCAGAATTTTCTGGCAATGTGATGGTTTTGCACTCAAAATTTTTTTATTTTGGTACCAGACTCCTACTGCCATAGGTTAAGTAGTCACACTGTGTTGAAATCAGAGGAGGAAAGTAGTCTACGAGTCACTGAAAAGGGGAATTAGAAAGGCATGTTGAATAAATTAAATACTTCAACATTTTTAATAACCTCCACATAGTTGCCATGTTTATAATTCAGGGAAGGAAATATTTCAGAGCTATCCACTGATTAAAAATTATTCTGATCATTAAGTATTATATTCATAAAACCACACACACATGGATAGTACCTGAAGTAACAACAAATGCAATATCTGGGTTGACACCTAAACACCATGTAAATAGAGAGAATTTAGAACACAAATGAAGCTCTAAGATATTCACAGTCTCACTCCTGAGTGGATTTCCCTTTGACTGCCTTTGGACTCTTTGGCTTCTCAGAACATTTTAGTGGCCATAGTCTCTAATTTTCAATATTAAAACTTGTATTCTTTCAAATCTTAATTAGGATCTTAAAGAAATGGAAAAAATAAAAACTATCAAGAGTTTTTTTCCTTATGGTAATAGAACTATTTAATACATAAAATTCTAGAAGGAAAAAACAATAACATGAAGGTGGTTTGGAAATTTTTTTGCCACGTTTGGGGCAGTGATGTTTTGCATCCTAGGGAAGTAGCACATATTTCATTCTTCACTGTTTGAAAAACCTATCCTGACTAAGGTAGCTTTCTTAATTCAGAGATTTGAGACCCTCAGAGTGTGCCTTTGGCTCACATAGTCAGTCACATTCTTGAAGATTATGGAAGAAACTCTAAAGACAGGAAGTAAAGATGCCTTAAAAGAGGTTAACCTCCTGATGAAATTTTGTGAACAGTTGTGAAACCAAGGGTCATCATCTGTCAGCTATTAATACATAATAAACTGTCACTTGCTTTTGCTGATCAAGCTACCTTTGTTTTTCAAAAACTTGTTTGTCCTCTGAGCATCATGTAGTCTTACTATTTGAACATAAATAGTAAGATGTTTGCCCCAGTTGTGTTTTCAGAAACTTGGAGTCAGCTGTGTCCAGTTTGAGCTGCTTGAGACTGCCTAGGACAACAGACCCTCTCACTGGGCACGTGCCAGTGTCCTCTCTGTGACCTTTGACGTCAGAGGGCCAGGAGCTCCACCCTCAAAACATGGCAACACCACAAGTTCTGGGCATACGGGCCAAGAAGAAGCCTGTAGTCTGGTTATGTCTGCACAGAACGATGATGATCACACCTTTTCCTTATTTCCACTCACCTTTCCCCGGGCTTCACACACATCACACCTCCATCCCACAATTATCCCAAGCCCCTCGCTTTTGGAGAGGTGGGTTTGGGATCAGTTCTCCCATCTCCTCTCTTGGCTGCAGTGTGAATAAACTCTTTGCTGCAAACCTCGGTGTCTCAGCCCTTGGCTTGCTGCACATTGGGTGAGTGAACCTGGTTTGGTAACACTTATAAAATACAGATTCTGTTGGTGTCAGATGCATAACAACTACACCACGTGTCAGATGATAATGTTCACTTTATATAACTTCATAACATCTTTGAAATTTTTACAGACCTGATTGTTTTCTTTCTTTTTTTTTTTTTTTACTTCATAATACTGTATTGGTTTTGTCATACATTGACATGAATCCACTACAGGTGTACATGAGTTCCCAACCCTGAACCCCGCTCCCACCACCCTCCCCATATCATCTCTCTGGGTCATCCCAGTGATTGTTTTCTAACTAGGAAGGGATGCCTGCGTGCTCAGTCTCTCAGTCGTGTTCTACTCTTTGCAACCCCATGGACTGTAGCCAGTCAGACTCTTCTGTCTATCGGATTTCCCAGGCAAGAATACCAGAGGGTGTTGCCATTTGTTCCTCCAGGAGATCTTCCTGACCCAGATCTTCCTTGAACCCCATCTCCTATGCCTCCTGCATTGGCAGGCAGATGACCAC